>NC_090230.1:54271039-54571039 GCF_024489055.1 Chanodichthys erythropterus | reverse complement strand
ACAGTTTTATTGCTGTGGTGTTTTTTTGCAGCATGGGATAGTGCATAGTGCATTGTACTTCAGAAGGCACTATACTCCTTTTTATATCATAGCTGAAAATGACCAGTTATGAACTCCACATATCTTGCAAAAGTCATTTTAATACCCTCAGAGACCTTAAAGGGACCTTCCATCTCACTTCCCAATATTCAAGCCCAAATCATCACCCGCCAGCTCCTTGCTGACGTCACAGTCTTGGTGGAACGTGGTGGCCATTCACCAACCATCCAGAAATCCATCCGTTTAGAACATCTATTGTAGTACAGCATTAGTCAGTAAATAAAAATATTTAAAAAATGAGTTTTCATGTATTTGTACACCCACTGTAAATGTTTCTCTTTGTGAGGTTTGGTTAGTGGTGTCTAAAATGCAACTTTCATTAATAAGCCTTTATCTGACCGAGTTCTGCTGTGCTCTAAATCACTCACAAATCGTATGATAATTTGATAATCTCCATTCAGTTTTCACAAAATATTAGTTGTTTACATGCCTTTTGCACAACATTGCACCATTTCATGATTTTCATCTTCAGAAAGATCTTTCTTCTTCCTCATATTGCATGAGAACTTTGACTTGCTTAATAATGTGGAACAACCTCTAAGTAGGGTTTCCATAGACCTGGCAAATTATTTTGTCTGAGATTGATACCAGTTATCTAAAAAGACATCCATGGATAATTAAACATTTTCTTAGAAAAACTAAAATCTAAATGATTATTCTACTGAAATCTTACTGATATGTCACTTGCATAATAATTTGGAACGCAGTATAATCATATTTAATGTAAACACATCCACTCTGATATGATGAGATGCATCAATCTCACTGAAGACTGTGCAAAGCATATTGCAGTCAAAATCTATGACAACAAAACATCTGCTTTAAAATTTACTACATATTTGCATGTGGTTTTAAATATATTTTGGCTGATAATTAAAGGTGCAGTAAGCGATTATTGAGAAACACTGTTGATATTTGAAATCAACCCAAACAAACACATCCCTCCCTTGATAGCTTCACCTCCAAAATGTACGAACACGCAACAGTGGATGTCCCTTTATCATAGCTGAAAAGAAGTGAAATAATGCCTCATGAAAAATAAAGCCAAGATCATGAACGAACAACAAGGAAGAACAAAAAAATGAGCATACAGTACACAAGAGTATCTGATTCACTTTCTACAGCGTTTCTCAGAAATTGCAGCACCTTTAAAGAAAACATACACCAGTCTGTCCCATGTGAAAGGCAAAGTTGTGCTTTTATATAAAAAAAACGAAAAAATAAAACAAATAGTATTTTGAGGTAGTTGTGTTGTTTCCTGCACAGCATGATAGTGTCAAAAAAATCAAGACCTATATTTGAAATAGTTTGTTTATAGCCAGAATTAGTCAAGTCAAGTCAAGTCAAATTTATTTATATAGCGCTTTTACAATTGGTAATTGTTCAAAGCAGCTTTACATATTAGAAGCACAGAAAAAGGGAAGTGGTTAAAAATAAGCTGTACAACCAAGCGTGGTAATATGTTACATATACAAGATGGTGCTACATTAAGCCAATGTCGGCTGACTCCCAGGGGTGGAAAAAACCCCCTAAGAGAAAAACCCAGCGTGCTAGCACTGGGAAAAAAGTCCTAGGAGGGAAAAAAACCCTTGGAAGATATATATATAATATATGTAAATGGATATGGAGATCAAAATCTGAATTATACATTTTTATTATAGAGATTAAAAATAGATTATATATAAATTACACTGATCAACAACATAAATAACTACACGTTTTTAAATAATAGATTAAAAATGGTTAAAACATATATGTTAGGGATGTCAGTTTACATAAATTCCCATAATTCATTGTTTTTTAAATTAATGATCAATTAATCGTTAACATTAACCTCTTAAATCCGAAGGGGAGGGGTGCTACTAAGGTCACATTTACATTGCATGGTTCAAGAGACCCAATTCCGATTTTTCTCCTCCCATGTGGCACAGATCGGATATGACGCATGAACACGTAAGCAGGAAAAAAAAACATGGATTCCAGTATTCTCAGATTGGTTTCAGGCCTCATTCAAATGTGAAAATAAATCGGATATGAATCGGATACGTGCATTTGCATCTGCCATGTAAGAGGACAGATCGAATATTTCCCTGCCAATGCGAGTCGTACGTCATTGAAAAAGCAACGGTGGCGAATTAAGTCAACTCAGGTGGACACCAACCACAGCGATTACAGCTGCTACATTCACTCAGGCTGCAACAAGGGCTCTCCTCTTTTTCTCAGCCTTAAGAAACTAATGTTTTGCTGACCTTTAAAGATGGAGCGGAAAACAAACGCTTTTATTATTTTGTCTTTGTCCATTGACGGCCTAGGCTTTTTCAGGTCAGTACATCTACCTTGGGCTGTTTCGCCAAGTGTTTAGTGCAAATGCCGATATTGGATATGGGTCACTTTTAAAAGATGATATAAGCTGGTCTATAAGTTGGTCATCTTAAAAATGAAAAAAAAAGGATATAGTCAACAAATGAGAACTGGGTATCAAGACCGGTAGTGCAAATGTAGCCAAGTTATTACTTTACAACCACTTGCTTAACCAACACATACATTTCCATTTAATTGCAAATAACATACATTTAAGTGTCTGAAAACATTGCATTTAATTTGCACTTAGGCATATACCATAATATGTTTTTAAAAGTATGCTAAAGTATGCTACTTTTTCACAAGAGATCCTTTTTATTAATTTTCTCATAATTACCTTTTTATTTTGTATTACTTGGAGGTGAAAACAGGCTTCCACAGATAATTATTCCAAACAAAGGAAAAAAGACATTTAAAGCATTTTTGGGTTTCAGCCCACTTGGCCCAAAATGTTTGGTTTCTGCCAATAATTCTCATTTTCATGCATTTGTGACTAGTTTTGGCGCCATACCAAGTGTCTGCTGTAAGCATGGTGTATCTATAGGTTGTTAATATTGGATTCAAATGATGTGCACATTGTCACAAGTGTGTAAATGTGAATATATTTGCCATTTTACAATGGCTTTAAACATTTACAGTCATATTTATAATGTATCACTGTTTCTTGTATTACAGTCTTTCATTTTAAGTCTAGTATTACATAACATGAAGCTGGTTTTGTACTGATGCCAGACTAATCATTCCCTTGTTATGAATAATCATATCTTTTGGTTTGAGTTCAAAGCATCAAGTTCCAAAAAAATAAAAAATAATCAAAATCCAATGAAATGAAGTCCCATTTTTCAAATCAGTAGATTATTGAAAAAATAAACGAAAATAGACATGATTATTGTAACGAAAGTTCACTGAAGGCAAGCAGAGTTGAACCCAAGTGAAGTTTTATTAACCAAACATGAACAAATACAAGATAAACAAAGACCTGACTTGACTTTAAACTTGAAATAAATTTGAACATGAACTTAACAAACAAAGTTAGACAAGAGACATTGGTAAAATTATGGCTATATGTATATATATATATATATATATATATTATATTATATATATATATATATATATATATATATATATATATATATATATATATATATATATATATATATATATATATATATATATATATATATATACAGCTATGGAAAAAATTAAGAGACCACTCCAAGTTCAGAAATCAATGTTAAGTGGTCACTTAATTTTTTCCATAGCTGTATATACAAAGACTAATGACTTAACAAGGCACATCTGAAAGCAATGAACAATCAAACAATGAACCAATGAGAAAACAGGACACATACCTAAAACAACCAAACAGAACATGACACATAAGACAAGGAAAGCACAAGACATGAAGGCAAGGAAGTCACATGACAAGAAACCAGGAACAAAACTTCAAAATAAAAGACATAAACACTAACACGAAACAAAACTCAAAACGTGACAATTATGTTGTATATAACATATTTTGAGGTAGAATTTACAGCCAAAATAATTATATTATATACAGATTTATTAAACTTGAACTCACAAACAAAACACACAAGGTAAAACATGAACATGAATGAACAAAGAACTGAAACACAGAGCTAACAGGTGCATACTTGATAATCAAATCAATGAGAAACCATATAAACTAACTGAAAACAGGAAATGGAACAAAAATGTGTCAAACCCAACCGAAACTGAAACAAACACAGATTACCGGTAACATGCCCCCCCATCAATAAGGCATGTCCTCGCACCTTATTAACAAAAATAATGACAACAGAGGAGGGCAGGAGGGGGCTTAAGTGGGGGATGCACACAACATGAAGGGCCGGGGAGGAGACAATGGCGGCAGAAGCCAGGGATTAGTAGTTGATAGAAGGAGAAGCCATGGCGGAATCCCCAGCCAGAATTACAGGACATGGTGGATTCATTGTGGCGCCTTGGCAGGTGGAATCTGGGGAATGACAGACTGAGGCAGAGCTCCTGGGGGTGGAAACCCAGGAGGAGCCAAAGAGCTGACGAGTCCAGGTGACACAGAAGGTCCAGGAGAACAAGGTGGAACCATGGGGACAAGCAGCCAAGGTGAAGCCAAGGTGCCGGAGGACTGAGGCAGAGCCAGTGTGCCCAAGAACTGAGGTGGAGCTAGAGGGAAGGCAGAGCCTGACAGAGCCTAAGGGGTGGAGGGACGTATCATAGACGAAGGCCCATAAGTCCATGGCGATGGCAGAGCGACGACTGACCAAGGCGGAACTGGAAGGACGAGGAAGCCTGGTGGAGCCACTGGGAAGATGGTCCCAGGTGCAGGCAAGGGGGCAAGGAGCCACAGTAGAGCCGACAGATCGAAGAGCCGAGGTGGAGTGACAGGCTCTGAGGTTCTAGGCAGAGCAAATGGGTCCGACAGTCTAGGGTAAAGCTGAAAAACAGTCAGCCTGAGGCTGATACACAATGCACCAAGCAGACAGTGCAGGATGAGATGAAGGGCTGATGAGAGGCAGTGAAGACAGGGCTGAAGGATGGACTGGGCAGTACTGGCAGGGGTTTAACAAGCAGACTTCACGGCTGAGACTGAACACACAGTCTTAAAATGACCTCCTTGGCCGATACAGGACAGGCAGATTACTTAGGAAAGGCTCTGTTGGCTGACGTGGAATAGGCAGAGGAGGTGGAAGTGGGAGGCAGGGTGGGAACATCAAAGCAGAGTTGAACACAAGTGCAGTTTTATTAACCAAAATGTAATCAATAACTCTCTGTTGGGTGATGAAACAGACTCGGTGCAGGGTGATGAAACAGGCAGGGTGGATGAAGATAGCTCCTCAAATGATATTAGGGGTGCTGAGTTCAGCACATCCACATCCGCCGTAGTTGAAGGGACAGGGCCCAATTCCATCCCTTAATATTCCATCAGTATACCCTCTGGGACAGATGATGTTTCCGGTTCATGCACCTGGTCAGACACACTCCGGGACGAAATTGGCCGCAGGCTTCCGGTCTGGCATTGTGGCTGGGCTCAGGCTTCACGTTTGCCGTGGGCTCAATCTTGACATCTGTTGGGATGGTGATGGCGGGTGGCACAAAGTGCACGTCGTGGACAGTTGCATTGCGACCCTCCTCCATCTCAACGTAGGTTAAGGGGAATCCACAGTGAAACAGGACCCAGTCCATGAACTACTGGAAGCTCCCTCAAGGTCTGTCTCCAGGCAGACACACACAGGCTGTCATCATAGTGGACTATGGTACAAATCCAAGAAGTCCTGTGTTTGTCTCTCAAGGGAGCAGCCGCCCTGGGAGAGGAGAAGGATACAAACTGCCACTAGATCCATTTTAGTTTGGGTCCTTTCAGCTGTCATGCTTAGTTGCAGTAATGATGAGATGGATCTAATCGCAGGCAGTAAAGATTTATTAAACTTGAATACTAATGAACAAAACACTCAAGGCAAAATGTGAACAGAACAACCGGTAACTAGTGATGTGAATGGACTGAAAGAAACACAGAGCTTAAATACACACAAACCAATCAAAGAAATGAATAACAGGTGCACATGGTAATCAAATCAACGAGAAACCATAGAAACTAACTGAAACAGAGGAAACTGAACTAAAATGTGTCAAACCCACCCAAAACAGAAAAAAAAAAACACAGATTAGAGTTTGCTTTCATTGGCCCTGTCCCAAATGGAACCCTAAGCCCTCGTGATCTTCCTCCGAGTACACACTTTTGTGATGTAATGGTGCTTTGACTGTCGGGAAGAATTACCGCATATCGGCCGCAAAGGGGTGCTCACGAGCACCCATATGAGACCTAAAAGGACAAATGGGACACCCTACGGTCTCGTGGACTTAACGGACGCATCCAGTGGCCATTGTAAGTCCACAATCTTTTTACAAACTTAGTTTCTTGCTAGCAACTTCATAAAATATCTTTTCTGTAAAACTATCTGCAATACTTTTTTTTTTAAGTGGAGGTCAAAGGTGCATTGAAGCCCTGGTGTGAATCATGCAAAAGGAACTTAACAACTCTTGACACAGAAGTTTGCACATTTCCCCGTGGTGTGCCATGGGGAATAATGAGAAAGCATTTTCCACTGATGCATGGCAGGGCACACAGGCAAGTCCATTCATGTGACAGCACAATAACACAATCTGACAGGGGACATGAATGTGGAAACATAAACCTACAACAAAGGTCGTTCATTTCTGCACATGCGATAAGATTGTGAGACGATTCGTTTTGACTTGACGCGGCATCAAGTACACTTGCAGAGGAATACATCTGGAATGCATGCACAAAGAGGTTTGAATATGGATGTGCCACACTGCTGATAAGACCACCTGCATACATTTTCATGCTGGCTCAGGCTGGTTTATGCTAGTTAATGCCCATTTGTTGCTGTTCTTGCTCAGTCATGCTGCCTGGGAAACAGTGAAAACGTAGTTTTTGAAGTTAGTCAACAAGTATGAATATCCTCCAGCCTGATGAAGCTGGTTGACCAATGTAGTCATGCTGGTTAGGCTAGTTTAGAGGTCTGATGAGGACTCCAGCACTAGAATCCAAAATAAAGTATTCTGTAGGCCACATTAAATAGTACAACCACAAAACTGAGTTCAACAGGCAGATGATTCTTGCATGATGTGTCTCCATTTTGTAAAAGTAAGACATTGCTGTTCATCTGTGCACCACCACAACTATAACTATTTCAACATTGTTTCAGAGGATTCCTAAAAACCATGGTTATCTTTAGAAAGTGGACAGCTGTATGTTACTTTTATATGATTTAATTGTAAGTTACAACAATTAACAAATATAACATGTAACAGACAGTTATGTTGTATCACATTTGTACGTTTGCTTACTGTAACTGTGTTGCATTATGTATACTAATGCAAATTTGTCACAGTATGTGTATTTTAGCAGTTTGTATGTTAGCATGTTACAGTACCGTATGTATGTTAGCAGGATGCATGTTAGTCTGTTGTTACAGTACGTGTATGTTAGTTGTATGTATGTTAGCATGTTACGGAATTCCGAATGTGTATGTAAACATGTTACAGTATCTGTATGTTAACAGTATGTATAGCAGTATGGATGTTAGCATGTTTAATATGTTTGTTAATATCATGTATGTTAGTATGTCATATTATCTTAGCATTATATAACATGTATGTTAGCATGTTATATGTTAGCAATATGTTTATTAGCGAGAATGTCAAGTACATCATTAAAGAACCTTATGTAGTTCATTCAGTACTGTCAGTAAAAATGTCATACTTCCTTCATCGTTTAAACACGTACTATCATTTGCCAATAATGGGGACTCACAGAATTACCAAAGAGAGACATTTTGCCTAGAAAAACAACCATAGAGAGTGATGTTTTCATTGAGAGTGGGTTTCGTAATTTTTACAATGCAGGAATTTAATGATGCATTAAACTGTATGAAACCTTACCTAAAATGTTCATTGAATTACATACAATAGAAAACCTCAACACAAAGGGTTTGTTAACAGATTAAATTGAAAGATTAATTGGATTTTTTATAGGTCATGACAGAAATAACAGGAAGACAAACTACTTTACCCCTGACCAGGTCTGTGTGTCAATAACTAGAGGGCAAATCTGCTTTAAAATGTGCCGTAAGTGCAATAAAACTCTCTAAGTAAGAATTTAGTGTAACCTAAGTTTCGCACACCCTGCAGTCAAAACTAAATTTCTTTAAATTTCAAAGAGATAAAAGGATGTGATTAAATCCATGCTCAGACAAGCTCAACACACTTGGCCTGAAAAGTAAAAAAATATAGAGAGCCTAAAGGACAATTTTTTAATATGGGCCAAAAGAATTAAATTGCCTTTAGTGACTTAGCAATAACATGTCCTTTGTTATGGTGCTAATAAGTCTTGAAACCATAATACATCAACAATTCATATCAACAAACAAGCAAAAAATAAGCAGAATGCTGACAGTAAACAAACACACTATAAAGGTTACCATGCATATCAATATCACTTCCCTTTGAAGGACATTTGGTTTAGGAATAAATGTGGCAGATCATTTGTTCATACCACATTAATTCCAAAATAACTCCATGACTATTTTTTCACAGACTGACTATGAAGATTAAAAAGCCTATTCTCATTTCTAAGTCACACATCAAACTCAGTAAAAGCACTTCAAGATGAATAATATGAAACATGGCAGTGCCATATGCACCCTGCATAATCTTTCTATTTGTGGTTCGTGACAAATAAAGTGTTACCCTTGGCAACCCCACGGCTACTGCACAGGCCTATTTGAGTGATCCATAGCGTGTGCGTATTGAGGGATGGAGCGTGCAGGTATGCCTTTGGATAATTCATTCCTACACTAATGAAGGGCCTATGAACACATGAGTATTTCCTCATGCATCTCATGAGTCTGTAAAGGACTGATGTTAAACTCTCATTGATCCAAATATATGACAGCAGGGAGATATATTCCCTTACCAAAGTACACAAACACAGCTTTTTCCTAATGTGCAGAAAATCTCTGATATCACAAACACATGCATACAGGAAGTAAACTGATTGCTGCGCACAGCTTGGATTTGAATTGCATAGAATATGCAGAAATGCATACCGCAGATAAACAAACTGAAGCAGGCACGCTCAAATGCCAATGTGTACTTATTTAATGTTTCATATAGGCCTACTGGTTTACTCAAGTAGTCTGGTACATTAGGATAATCTTTCGTGATGCAAAGTTTGCAGTGGGGAAAGGGAAAGTGATCCTTTTGTTTTTTTTATTTTCTGGCCATAGGGATGTTTGAAGACTGTGTTAAAATGTGTTGATGTTGGTCCATGTTCAGTTTATGACAACTTAGTTTTCATGTATTAAATGTTTGATTTATTAGTTAATTCATCATTTCATTACTATTGCTCGGACTAAACCCCACCCAAAGTATTTTGCCACATAACTTCATAATTTTCTCACCTCCTACTTGTAAATAATGTCTGGAATGCCATCGAAGTGGGCTATCTAACCTATGAACTGGGGCAGAACCCTGACTTCAGCGAGATTTAACAACACTTCCAACGAGCATAGCATAGACCTATCGTATGTCAAATGTAAAAACAAACTTTAACATTAGGCATTAGGTTCATATAATGATACCTCAATTTTTGCTTGAGCATTTTATGTTATTTATGTTTGATTTTTGCCATAATTGACACAAAAACATGAAATGTTCTTGTTGTGTCATGGCAACATCATGAGGTCAACATGTGAACCTGATGTGTGATTGACTGGAACTCACTGAGGTTGGAAGTCGTCTCATTTTAACCAACAAAGTGTTGACACAATGTAAATAATACTTTTATTATTAAAATCTAATAAGCTTCATTGATTACAATGGGAGTTTTCGTGAGAGCGTAAAACTCTTCAAGCTTGTGCTGAAATGAAGTGATTGACAGTTTCAGTGATTATAATCAGATCACTGTTTATTCATTTTCCGTAAAAGTGATAACCATAGCTACATTTTGGCATCTAATGACTATTAATAAGAAACCTGTCTTTGACCAAAACTGATATTAGTCCATCAATTTTAAAAAGCACCCTCTATGGACTGGTTAAGATGTGTAATCTATTAAGAATATGACATGCAGAATTTCAATTTAAATTCTATTAGTCAACATTAATAATTGCAATTACAATGCCAGGGAAATAATCGAAAATCATGATTTTTTTTTGTCATAATAGAGCAGCTCTAATTCATGGTGTATACTATAGCATTACTTTGCCGCAAATAATAGGTCCACTAGCCTGTCCGCCCAGGTCATTATGCCCTATACCATCTAAAGAGATGAAATCCTTCAAGGGCACTCAGAGTGGCATCTTGTCACCATGGAAATGGCAAACAGGTATGCTGCTTCAGTAAGTCTCACCCACACAAAACAGTGATTCAAGCTCATACAAATTAATGGTTAAAATGGCTTCTGCTCTAAATTGCAGGTGTTCTGCATTGGGGTTATCCATTTGTAACCTGTTGTATTCAGGCATAATTACTGTCTATATCGTCAAATCAAGATTAAAGTAATTAGATGTTGAAAAGTATAAGTTCCCTACATGGCATAAAAATATAGGATTGCATTAGATTTACTCTTGGAACAATAAATGCCATATCTATCATGTAGGCACTGAGAGTTAGAGTTACAAGTAACATTTTTATGGATTTACTCTCAAATCAACACATCATTTGTCTTTCAAAATGACAAGACTCAGGTCACTCCAATAAAACTGATATTCTATATATGATATTTTCAATATTTTAAGCTAATTTCTTTAGTGTTTTTTGAGAATTTCTTGCTATGTCTGTATAATAATGTGGTATCAACTCAGATTTAACAGCCCCTAAATGCTGCCTAACGCAAAGTAAATTGTGGTTGGTTGCTTTATAAGTGGGTCAAGCAGTATCATCCTTTCTAAGTGGGCAGTTCTTGGCCAGAATAAGCCAATATAATGCAATTATAAGACAGTTATGTCAACATTTAAATATCTGACTGTTTTATAGGTTAGTAGCAATAACAAACTGACAAATAATATAAATACTATTAAGTAATTAGTTCCCACAATCGTTTCCAAAATTCAGCAGAGGAATAAGGGTCTTATCTAGCAAAACGATTGGTCATTCACAACCAAAAAAAATGCTCATCTTGTACTGCTCTGATATGCTCCACACATTACATAATCACATAGGAAAGGTCACGCATGACATAGGTAGAAGTACCGCGGTAGGGCAAAAAACTCCATCTCATTTTCTCCTCCGACTTCAAAATCGCCTGACATCGTTGTTTTACCTTTTTTCTGTAAAGGCTGTTTGACTTAGTCTTTGCACATTCACTTTGTAGACACTTGCTCAGTACTTTCACCTAAACCTAACCTTTCCAACACGATTACATCAGGCATGGCACATTGCATGGTTGCAGGTTAAAAAATATATATATACTGTATATACTAATATATATATATTTAGCAAATGACTGATCTTTTCATTAGATAAGACCCTTATTCCTCGGCCGGGATCGTGTAGAGTCCTTTGTAGATGGATTTAAACTGCAATTTGGACCTTCAACCTGTTGTAACCCAGTGAAGTCCACTATATGGAGAAAAATCCTGGAATGTTTTCTTCAAAAACCTTAAATTTTGGATGACATGGGGGTGAGTAAATTATTAAGAATTTTTTATTCTGAAGTGAACTAATCCTTTAAAGGGACAATTCACCTAAAAGATTATGGGTAACCAAATATGTTTTGAAGAATATGGCTAACCAAACAGTTGATGGGCCCCACTGATTTTTTTTCCATACTATGAAAGTCAATGGGGTCCCTTCAACTGTTTGGTTACCCATATTCTTCAAGATAACTTCTTTTGTGTTCAGCAAAAGAAGGAAATTCATACAGGCTTGGCACAACTTTGGGTTGAGTAAATGATGACAGAATTTTCAATTTTGGGTGAACATTCCCTTTAAGCCACCATTTTTGTCGAAAACACATTCACATTCTACATTTTAACTGAAGCAGGAACCATATTAAGAGACCACAATATTATTTTAGACATGGAGCTGTGCTTTTTAACTTCCAGCAATCGCAAAGCAACTACTTCGAATCATGAGCTAAGTTGATCGTATAGCAACCATTGGTGCCAATGGTTCTTACAATGCTTTTGAGAAATGCAGCACATTCGCAAACCATGTAGCAACGGCCTGGCAACCACCCAGAACACTTTAGTGTTTTTCATGGTTAAGCAGCACTCCATGAAGAAAATGTCAATATCCAGTTCATTTTAAACCATCAAATTCTATTTTGTAAGAGCTAAATGTGGAACAGACTCACTGGCACTCCAACCATATCATATACACCTCAGGGTTCCTGAGTCTTCTTCTCAATATAGGAGCACTTCCTATATTCTCATCAAAAAACTCGATTTATAACTATATTACTTGGTAGTCCAGACATTTGGCTATAAAAGATTCTCATATGGTACATCAATGACAATATATGAATCCAAATAAATTCGCACGCATGCAAATTTTTTGAAATTTCCGCCCTTTATATTTTGTATAATTAAATTAAATGAAATTAAATAGACAGCGCTATGTATTTCTAAAGGACTTGTCCTCAGTTTAACTGGAATAACAGTGGGTTCAAGCCTCTCCAGCCTCAGGGGAGACTGATTGTGTGTATTAGAGGGACAGAGTGAGCATATGAGTCCTCTTTTTTTGTAGCTGCTATGTACACAACCTCCAGCCTTCTTCCATCACCATGAAGAGGATAAAAGTGTTTACAGGTGTTACATAAAACACTCTTTTGTGAGATAACATAGAGTGTGTGTGTTTGGTGTTATTCCTGTAGGGTGGCTGAGTACAGCTTCAGCCTCTTTTCCACTTTTCTTCCTGCCCTAATCTTTTTATATCTCTGCCTGTCTGCTTGGCCAACGGCCACTCTGTATCCAGATTCATTCTACCATTATGTGGTTCGAAAGTTGCTGTTTCACATTGAACACACACCCCTAGATGTGCATGGTTTCTCTATGGAGAAGATGAGTTTCCTGCTGAGAAATCTCTTCCACACCAAAAGCTGTGTGAAATAATCCATTTTGTTATTGCTTTGGGACCTTCACTGCTTCCCAATTCAGCTTGAGCAGTTTGGGGGATGTGACAGCATCAGCTTCATCTTCTTTTAAAAACAGTCTTTGTAACGTCTAACATGTTTATTCTCTGCATGGTATCAAGCCGGCATGTTTTCCCTTGGGGCAGCAGGAGCGTTGTAAGCCCATGCTGGTGTCTGCGGTCGCAGGAAGTGACATGGCCTTGTGGCAGGAGACATAGCAACTGTCTCTGATGGTGTGTGGGGGAGGGGATGGGGGAGGAGAGCAGGAAGGGTGAACAGTAAAGAACATAAATGAAAGAGTAGTGAGGAGACGTGGTGTGAAAGGCAGCTTCGAGGATCTGGCAGGAATATGCAGAAATCATTAAACATCTCTGCACATAGGCCATACAGTCAAAATAAAATCTAGTCCGTTTTAAAACTGTGTGAATTCAAAATATTTCAATTCTATTCGTGGTGTTGCAATAAAAAGGAGTTGTTACAATCTATAATTATTCCTAAACCTTGCTGCATTCAGAATACAAATCATTTTAGTCCCTGAGAAGCACATTACCATCATACTATAAACATTTTTTAACAACAGGTTAATATCTAAAAGGGATATTTCACCCAAAAATAAAGATCCTGTCATCATTTAGTCAAACTCATGCCATTCCTGTATGACTTACTTTCTTCTGTGGAGCATGAAGATATTTTGAGGAATGTTTCAACTGTTTTCTGTCCATAGAATAAAAGTCAATGGGGTCCAAAAAGGCATACAGGTTTAGAACAACATGAGGACAACAATATTTATTTGACAGTCAAAAATATGACTTAATGAACTACATTTGGTTACACCACCGAAAGGTATTTTTACAGGTCAGATCAGGTTGAAATAACTCTTTATCCACTGTTACAGCACAGAAAAGCTGTTTTAAGATGATTTTAAAGAAGTGGTGGTGGCATTTAAAATAAAGTCTGCATATGTGACACTGGCTTGTCCCCCCCCCCCTCTTTTGAAGACGACAGTTTGGAATAGACATGCAATGTCTCCATTATTCATTGGAATGGGGGCATTTTGCAATTAATATGTGTGTGACAGAGAGACAGAAATGTGACGGGGGAGGATAAAGGATGGAGGAACGGTCATGGCTGGGGGTGGAGAGAATTCTTTAACATTATTATGCGGGAAATGCCCATCCCCCTGTCCCATCTCACAACTGACATAGGGGGAAAAAAATCTCCTTGTACCTTTCAAAAGGGTCATAGGTCAAGGGAAATCAAATCTACCAATCAGAAGGAGTGTAGATTGCCATATCTTCTTGACTGCAAGTGACATCAAGTTTCAAGGGCTTTTGATGTCTGAGTTATAACAAAATGAGCACAGGTTGAGATGTGTACTGGTCACATGAACAAAACAGTGCATTGTAGATTGAACAACGACCAAGGGCTGTCTCTTTGGATGTAGAAACAGTAGAAAATGTGCTTTAATGGAGATTAAACATGGTTTTTACAATGGTTTTACCAGGAATTTAACCTCTCCTCAGGGTTTTATAGGACTGTAAGTTGTATAGGATAATTGTTTTCATTTCATACGGTATTCTCAGTATATGTAACATATACAGATTTGAACTAAATCGAGTTCAGCAGGTCGACTTTCCATAACTTCAGCACCATGGACAGAGAACAACTCCTGCAATGCCATTTGAAGCTACATCAAGAAAAACTGGCTTAATTTCATTTCATTATAAAGTGCCAATAATGAAAATGTCAACTGGAGAATATGCCTTCGAGCATTATTGACATTAAACGCGAATTAGGAACAATTACCGTTCACACAAACTAATGGAGAAACCACATTACATTTCTTCACAACAAAAGACTGTGGACAAATAAACCAAACTAAATCACAGACACAGTAGTGTTGTAAAGCCCATAAGGTGGTAATCTTACCTACACGATGGTTAGAACTGAACCAGAGCACATCTGCAGAAGTGACGATGCTCGAACGAGACGGGCACGAGCTTTATAAACGAGTTTCAACCGAACTGTTACGGAATCCGCGTAAGTGACTTTCGTCGTTTTTTTCCTCGACTTTAGGCGTCCTACAACGGCTTAAACATGAAGCGAATGGGTGGTAAAACAACAAATGAGGCGTATTAACAATGTCGCTCGATTAAGATGAAGCGATTTCTTTGTAAAATCAAAGAGTTCCTTATTTCATATCCGTTTTTGTGAAGTTGTCAACATCCTGAGCGACTTTTCATAGACAGTCCCTTCAATGTAAGGAAAAGGAGAAGCTCCGAAAGCACAGTATAGTAATTTAGAACAGGAAAAACTTGTTGAGGTAACCACAAGTCTTTTTCAATAGTTTTCAAATCCGCCTTCGTTCGAAGAAATTAACTAGTTCTGCATCGAAGAGTGGTCCGTGAAATGAAGTGCCGTATAAAACGCTGTTCCTTTAAACGTCCTCAACCGCAACACGAAAACCTTCGCAGCTCCATAACACAATGCACTCAAGCTTCATGTATATAGCCTACTGGAGATGTTAGTGTCTTCTCTATTCCTCCTTCTCTTTGTGCGACAAATTACTGTGGACTATGAAATCTCAGCTTGTTTGTTCTCGGAGCTCGCGATGCTGATTTGCCGTGTGTTTGGTGTCGCGCGATCTTTCCTGCGAGATAATTGCTGCTGTTTGTCTCGTGCAGCTGAAGTGCACTGTAAATCTGCCCGCGCGCGGAGTGGGCTGAGACGGTTTTACAGTTCCGGCCACTGACTGACGATGTGCGGCTATCAGGAACTGTGATGTGAATTCAACGAATCCAGAGAAGCATCATAAATTCATCTGAGCCCCTGGAAGGCGTTCAGATAACGCCTTACTGATTAATTAAGTCGTAAAAATGCATGCTAAACTTTCTGGGGTCACACTCAGTAACGCTGTAGTTAATTTAATCAACAAAAATTGTTGCATAATATAGCCAAAATATTTGGTGGCGCACCTTATTAAACATTATGTTAATAACAATGTTTATGATGTAATTGTTAAATGGACACTGTAATGTAAAGCGTTACGCTTTATAATTCCTACTCTAAATTTTAAGCAGGGTTATAAGCAGTTGATAAATACTGGTGTGTTTATCAGCATTAATCAACGGATGTTTAATGCGCTTGGCATCCATAGCCTACTTGACAGAATAATTGTTTATTTAGATAACTAAATTTAGCTAGTAATTGAATATTGGTGGCTTTTATCTTATTGCTGATGTTTTATAAAATGCCTCACGTGACTTATTGCTTAATTGCAACTTTTCCTTATTGCCACACTTTTATTTATTTTTTTTAAAGTGGGGTCAAGTTATTACAAATGATGTTTTAATATTAAAGGTGAATTTCTGCACCACTAGCCTCACCAAATGTAAGTTTTTGAACACTACCCCACCCCCTCTGTCATTGGTTGACCAAACAGATAGTTCCACCCCTAACCACACGTCATTAGTTGAGTCAGAATGCTCAAACAAACGGAGCAATGTGTTGAAAAGGCCACAAGCGTTACACTTTTCCTGAAATTACCCTTTAGTTTAGTCTCTGCATATCAAACTGGCATAGCTCCCAAAATCTAACATCTACAAATTACACATTTTACAAACCCGATTCCAAAAAAGTTGGGACACTGTACAAATTGTGATTAAAAAAGGAATGCAATAATTTACATATCTCATAAACTTATATTTTATTCACAATAGAATATAGATAACATATCAAATGTTGAAAGTGAGAGATTTTGAAATGTCATGCCAAACATTGGCTCATTTTGGATTTCATGAGAGCTACACATTTCAAAAAAGTTGGGACAGGTAGCAATAAGAGGCCAGAAAAGTTAAATGTGCATATAAGGAACAGCTGGAGGACCAGTTTGCAACTTATTAGGTCAATCGGCAACATGATTGAGTATAAAAAGAGCCTCTCAGAGTGGCAGTGTCTCTCAGAAGTCTCTATGCGTAAGGGTCAAGGCCGGAAAACCATACTGGATGCCCGTGATCTTCGGGCCCTTAGACGGCACTGCATCACATACAGGAATGCTACTGTAATGGAAATCACAACATGGGCTCAGGAATACTTCCAGAAAACATTGTCGGTGAACACAATCCACCGTGCCATTCACCGTTGCCGGCTAAAACTCTATAGGTCAAAAAAGAAGCCATATCTAAACATGATCCAGAAGCGCAGTTTAAACATTTGATACGTCATCTATGTTGTATTCTGAATAAAATATTGAAATTTGAAACTTCCACATCATTCTGTTTTTCTGTTTTTATTCACAATTTGTACAGTGTCCCAACTTTTTTGGAATCAGGTTTGTACTTTTAAAGCCCATATATTCATAAATATTTATATTTTAAACCTAATATTTGATTAATCTACAAGCGTTTAGGCCTACTGCAGTAGCTACATTTACAAACACCGTTTGACATCTTCAGTATTCTGAACACATCAAAGAGATCCAAGACAGCTGTTGGGAAGTGCGATAAAGCCATGTGTAAGCCATATTTCCATTTCTCATTGATTGCTGTTTCCCGATTTGCAATTTGATTGAACCAGTGGCTGTTTACAGTCAACAGTGCATATAATTCTTTGTTGAAGTGATGAGCGTTGAGAATTACACCCACCCTCACAGTCTTTCTTTCTCTCACATGAAATGTAGATGATCATGTCATGTCAGCCACTGATTTCCCTCAACTGCTTATCTGCTGAAATCTGTCTGTAAGGTTGTTCTGAAGAATGAACAAAAGAGCCGCCCAGTGGAGCTGGATGAAGGCCAAGATAAGCAGTAGCCCATCTGTAAGGCCTGGTCATTGATTTTGGCCAACATGATAATGACTGGTAGGAAACACAAAGCATGGGCTCAGCTGTAATGTGCCCGGTTTTCCAGCTCAAGGCACAGAATGGGCTCTGTGGATTAATGGCTGCAATGCATTTTTGTTTATACAGTGAAGAATACTAACCAAAAATTAATCATTGTGCTACAGCTACAGGGCATCCAGGTGAAATTTTTTTTGTACTTAATATACTAAAAATTCTTCTTTAGTACTTCTTAAGATAATCTTAAGAACATATAAGTGTACTCAACTGTGCTATTTTGAGACACCATGAAATATGAACTTAAATGTGCTATTAATATACCATCTCTATTTAAAAAATGTATTTAGATACCACTTATAGTACATTTTAACCCATAGTGTACTACAAGTGGTAGCTAAATATATTTTTTAAATACAGAGATAGTATATTAAAAGCACATTTTAGTTCATATTTCATGGTGTCTCAAAATAGCACAGTTGAGTTTAAATGTTCATAAGATTATCTTAAGAAGTACTAAAGAAGATTTTTTAAGTATATTAAGTACAAAATTAGAGCGTGAAAATAGAGCACTTTAAGTACATTATAGAAGTGTACTTTTTTTTTTACATGGGCAGTCATGCCTTAATGGTTAGAGAGTCAGATTTGTAACAAAAAAGGTTGCGGGTTCGATTCTTAATACCCGCGGCTGAGGTGCCCCTGAGCAAGCACCCAGCCCCCAGTCGCTCCCGGGTGTCACAGCAAATGGCTGCCCACTGCCCTGGGTGTGTGTGTGTTTTCACTTCTCCTATTACTTAAATGCTGGAGAGAAATTCCAAGTATGGGTTACCATACTTGGCCTTCACGTCACTTCACATTAGCTACAGTCTGAATGACTGAAACTGGCTCTTCTTAATAACATGCCTGAATCTGGCATCAAATTCTCCATCCATGTTGTCCATTAGTAAGCTCTGGAGCATATGTTGCCTATATCACCACTGCTGTTTGATGGCTGGGTTGGGTTATGGACTTCAGAGTGCTCCTAGAAAGGTTCAAAGCTTTGCCAGCTTTTTTCATCCTGACAACTTCATCCTGAGGTTCACCGTTAGTTTAGTTGGTTGTCAGGACAACAGGATTGATCTGCTGTACCGTTTAACCAACACAATCCCATAGAAATCTGTAACTATTTTAGCTAATTCATATGAAATCTGCACCTCATGTATTTTCATGAGATCGGGTTGGTTTTAACTGTGAGACCTCAATTATTGATTGCACAATAAAACAGTGTTATACACAATAAAACAGTAAATGTAAATTCCACTACCGTTCAATAGTTGTTTTTTTTTATAAAGAAATCAATACTTTATTGTCACTTTTGATCAATTTAATGTATTGCAGAATTAAATACATTTATAATGATGCAAAAGATTTCTATTTAAAAAAAAAATGCTGGTCATTTGAACTTTCTATTCATCAAAGAATCATGAAAAAATGTTTAATAATTTCCACAGAAATATTAAGCAGCTCACTGCTAAATGTTTCTTGAGCACCAAATCATCATCATATTAAACTGATTTCTGAAGGATCATGTGACACTGAAGACTGGAGTAATGATGCTGAAAACTCAGCTTTGATCACAGGAATAAATTACCTTTTAAAATATATTCAAATAGAAAACTGTTATTTTAAATTATAATAATATCTCACAATATTACTGTTTTTAATCAAATAAAGGCAGCCAAATAGGAGACTTTTGAAAGCATTAAAAAAATCTTACTGACCCGAAACCTTTGAACAGTGGTGCATAGTTTTCACCTTGAACACCAAGACATTAAGATTAGTGTTTTCTTCATGTTTCTTCTAAGAAAAGAAAGTTTTACAAATTAAAAGTACTTTTTTATTGCATTAATTATTAAACTGCCACATCTCTATTATGGAGTAAGGCTGTGCATTTTACATGACCTGAAAGAATGTGACAGGACCAGAGCTGTTCCCTACCCTTCACCCCTCCTTACACCCTGTGTCTGATACATCTCTCCTGAGACAAAAGCAAACAGCTCTCTCTGTGTGCTTACTGTGTTTGAGGTAATACTGTCTGACTGACTATTCTAAACTGGATAATGTCAGTTTGAGCCCCAGGCACTCTGACTCCTCAATGGTGTGTCTGCATGCGTTCATCCCCCTTCTTTGTTACATTCATGTGTGTGACATGCAAAATACACACTAAAACTGAAGGGTCATGACCTAAAAATGGGCTGCAGGTCTGTTCTGAGGGGCAAAAAAACAAAAAAACACTGCTAAATGTGAATAGTAAAATGCAACTAACCTTATAATCATAGCTTGGATCTTTAACTTTTAAAAAGTGAAGACAACGCTTCCCTTATCATTAACTATTGGCATCAATGGCTATGCCATTAAACTCTGCAGCACTTAAACAAAAACAAAATAAGTCCTAGACACATTACACACAGGTTCACTATTGTTATTGCTGGGACCGTAGTACGAAATTTCATTCCTTTCATGTACCGCATGTTTACTACTACTACGGGATTTTTTGCAACAAATTATTGATTGCTGAGAGTATGAAACCATCAAAATTCAAGAGACATTTAGAAATCAAAATTCACTCAATTTTATTACAATAACTTTTGGCCTACCTAGTTCAGATAAATGTGACCAGTCATGGAAAGTAGGGACACAAGTCGGTTCTGGGGCAGTTTGAGTTATTCACAGATTCTGAAAGTGTAGTCTCTAAGCTTTCCAACGATGTGTAACACATGGAAATCTGATCATATTTGGAGAAGTTGTGGCCATTTGAAAGTAGGCACTCAAAAAAGCTCAAAGGGCAAAAAATAACCTAAAATGACCAGTTCTCGCCTGTTCTCACCTGCTGGGAGTGACAATAGGGCTCATTTACATCTAATTTAGATAAGCCATACCCCCTGTAAAGCTGCATGGTTGCATAGCAACGACAGATGCAACGGGAAAAATCGGACCGCATACTATAAAAGGATTAGTTCACTTTTAAATAAACTTTTCCTGATAATTTACTCACCCCTGTGTCATCCAAGATGTCCATGTCTTTCTTTATTCAGTCAAAAAGAAATTAAAGTTTTTGATGAAAACATTCCAGGATTTTTTCCCTTATAGTAGACTTGAATGGGCACCAAACAGTTGAAGGTCAAAATTAGTTTCACTGCAGCTTGAAATTGTTCAACACGATCCCAGATGAGAAATAAAGGTCTTATCTAGAGAAACCATCGCTCATTTTCCAAAAAAAATTGACAGTTTTACCTTAAATGCTCATCTTGAACTAGCTCTCTTCTTCTTCTCCTCTATTTGAATTCCAGCAGTGTAGACGCTGCTAAGTGTATTACTGCCCTCCACAGGCCAGTGTTTGAACTAATTTTTATATGCAATATGCTAGTGCAAGTATAGTGCAACCATCTGCGTCTGTTTGCCTCTAAATGTCCAATAATTTGCATGTCCTGTCACTGTTTTTCCGCAGCTAAAGAATCCAGCTGTATGTTGTACTTCAAAACATTTTCGGTGTACAGTTCAGCTTGTCTGCGATATTCTTTGCGGCGTCCATCTTCATTAAATTTTGACATCAGCTAGAGCGCTGCATACTAAGTAGCCACGCTTCCCTTGGAGTGCGGCGGCAATAACAAAAGAAACAAAAGCCGGCGTATCCGATTCCAGTATGCCCCTACTGAGAGATAGAATCTCTGAAAAACAAGCTGATTTCAACCTCAAAATGTACGCTTTTAAATAAACCAATACTGCTATCTAAAACACGGAGATGCTTCTTCATGATCTCAACTAACAGATTCTGCAAAAAAACGAAAATCACCAATTTTGAAAAAAAAAAAAACGCTTCTTTCTCGGTTTGCTCAATATTTGTGCTGCCGACTTGTGTCCCTGGTTTCCGTGATGGGTCACAAATGTTAATAAATATAATTTTAAGGACATTTTGGTGTTTATCTTATTTTCTCCCTTGTAAATACCTTGACAGGACAGACTGGAAGAGCAGTCTTCTCAGGGATGGCCTCCATGGCCATGACAGGGAGGCATGCTCAGGGACCACCGGAGTCAGGTAGTCCTGGACCACCGGATTGGGACCACTGGATTCGGATCCTCCAGGACCATTAGACTTGGGACCACTGGAGTCAGATCCTCCAGGACAAGTGGACTTGGGACCATTGGAGTTGGGCTCTTTCAGGACCAGCGGACTTGGGACCATCAGAGTCGTGTCCTCCAGGGCCACTGGATTTGGGACCACTGGACTCGGGTCCTCCAGGACTACCAGACTTGGACAGGACAGACTGGAAGAGCGATCTGCTCAGGGACGGCCTCCGTGGCTGTGACAGGGAGCTCAGGGACCACCAGATTGGGACCACTGGATTCGGATCCTCCAGGACCATTAGACTTGGGACCACTGGAGTCAGGTCCTCAAGGACCAGTGGACTTGGGACCATCGGAGTTGTGTCCCCTAGAGCCACTCGATTTAGGACCACCGGACTCGGGTCCTCCAGGACTACTAGACTTGGGACCACCGGAGTCAGGGCCTCAAGGACCAGCAGACTTGGGACCACCGGAGTCATGTCCTCCAGGACCACCGTATTAGGGGACAACCGGACTCGGGTCCTCCAGGACTACCAGACTTGGGACCACCGGAGTTGGGCCTCCAGGACCACTGGATTTGGGGGAGCCCTTCTTCTCCAGCACTTGTGAGAGTGAGACGATAAATAGATTGCCATCATTGGGAAAGCTGTAATGCACTTTGCCTCCTCATGGAGTGCTCCAGTGGTCTAGTGTGTCTCAAGAAAAACAGCGGCCAGGAATCTTTCTGTGAGCGGGCTGAGCTACAGCGGCAGCCCTGAAGCAGACCTGTTCTTCCTCCACCAATTCCTGTTCATTGGAGGACTGGGGCTTCCACTAACTAAAGGTGGAATGGAGGGACAGTCAGTGTGGGAGGACCTTGTGCTGCATGGGGATTTAGACTTTAGACTCCATACAAAGGTGTAAATGGTGTACAAAGTCCCAAAATGGCAGGTGCCCCAGCCTTCCCATCTCCCATGGGCTGAGGGTCTTAGTGAGGCATATGTTAATGGCCTCTTTCAATTCAGCATTGTCCTGATAGTCCAGGTTGTCCACCATGGCAAGGAAGTCATTGGCAAAGTCTTTGATCTTGGTCCTCCCCTGATGAAGGGAGAGATGCTGGATGAGCAGGACATCTGCTGTTTCGCTGAGGTCCCATAGGGGGGAAATTAGAAGAAGAAGATGCCCATTTAAGCTCTGATGAGTCCTCTTTCATTGGCCAGGGCTGCGTTTACTAAAAGCATTGTAAGCCTAAATTGATCATAGAACCATTGCTACCAATGGTCTCTATGATCAACTTAGCTCACAATGCTTTTGAAAAACGCAGCCCACACTGTTCTTTCAGGGTTTGGTGGTAGAGAAGAAGTGAGGACACAAACGCAGGGCAATGGGCTTTTATTTTAATGTAAAAACAAAAACAAAAAAACAAAAAGCTAACCTGTGGGGGGAAAACATGACTGGCTGGACTAGGCATGTTAATGCAGGAAACAACAGGGAACATGTAAACACGGTGTACATATGACGGTGATTTGGCACAGGGCTGAGAACATAAGCAGAATGCATAGAGAAAATTAGCAAGGGAGAGCAGGTGGGACAAATAATGAAATAATCAGGTAACAAGAAGGGCGGGGTTAAGACAATAGACATCGGAAGACATGGCACATAGAAACAAACAAAACAAAGCCATGTGCTCGCACAAAACATGACATGAACTCGCAGCCAATGAGAACTCTGACTGACTGCATGTCCAAAAAAAACATGACAACATGAAAGCATGCAGCCAATAAACAACACAAACAATGTGCAACACATTGTAGAATATGACCCCACAAGAATGCCTGGTCAGTGTAAACAAACCACAAGACAAGAGCGCATGGTGAGTAAATAAACACTCAACCCGTGCACTCACAGCAAGAGACAAAACATGGAGCATGAATGTCCAAACTCCGACATTGAACTGCAACCGAACTAGACAGAAGTGTCAGGATCTACACCACACTCCACACATACAAGGTATCATGCAGACAAAAGAGCTTATGCTCACAATGACAAGACAGTAGGAGTGTCAGGGATCTGTCACCAAACTAAGAATAAAACAGACCAAAGTGACAGAACCCTGACATAAATATTGATCTTTCAACATTTTCTATTTTCCTTCCTACTGCACAGTCTTAATTTCTCTTTCTCATTTAGTTTGTTCTTTCTCCTTCCTTTCTCTATTTCAATTTGAGCCCGTAAGCAGTACTAGAATTCATCCATAACACCCTAGCAACAGCCCACAACACTAAACCCACATAGCGATGCAACATAGCAACAAAAAAATAAAATAAAATAAAATTAAAAAACAAAGCCCCAGCCTGGCAAGCACTCACAACACTTTCCTGCAGAAAATGTAAAAATACAGTTTTTTTTTTTTTTTTTGCAAGTCCAGAGTCCAGGCCAGGTTTAGCGTGTCATAGCCCTGATGATCTGTTGCTCCAGCTCATGGAACAGTCATGTCTCTAGGGCACAGAAATGCCCCTCTGGTCCCGCAACTTCATTTCATTAACGGATCAGACCGGCATCTGTTCCTGTCTCACCCCTCCCACATTCACACTGCCTCTCGCCATTGCCACAGGGACCTAAATAACCTTTATTCTTCAAACGAGGTATCCATGTTTCTTGATTGAGACGACACAGTTGGCAGCAGCTGCACCGTGACCCATGGCTCCAGGGCTTTTGAGCATGTGCATTAAGGAGGTTACTATTGCAAGTGTTTAATCTCAATATCTTTTAATTTCTTGAAAACCAATGAAAGGATGAAGACACAGGTGGCATCTTCCAAGAGCATTGCCATTAGAACTAGTCTTTCTCTAAGCTAACAGCAGGACACACGTCTGTCACACATGCTGTAAAATATTGTGCAAACATAAAGCTCACAATGTAAACAATGTCACAGTTATACAACAATAGTATACTGTAATATAATAAATATCTATACTTAATTCTTTAAAAAATTGTATTATAATAATAATAAAATAATAATAAACAAAAATACAACTATATGAAATACTATATACATTTTTTTTAAATGTATATATAAAATATATAAATGTGCATGTATTTTTTTTCATATAAATATTATATAATTTAAATATACATGCACATTTATATTTTTTATGTGAAACTGTCAAGGAATACCAGACTGTGAGTGAGTAAATTCAACCCAAGATGGTGGAGGTTGGTGAGACCATGGTTGCATCTGAAAACTGGAAAATGCTGCCTTCTGAGGACACATTTCAAGGTAGTAAGGCATCAAGGCATGTCCGAATCCGATGTTAGCTTCACTTCCTGTCTCATGAGATGCCTTCATCTGATCGATTTTTTAAGGAAGCATAGATGTATCCTTAGCTGCCTTTGATATCCCACAATCCTGTGCTTTCCATTCTGTGACAGTTGAGCTAGAAACATAAAGATGGCGTCCGAAAGTTGTGTTTGCTGCTCAGTTTGTGTATAAATGTACAATTCTGACCAACGTATTTCAATTTTGATATCATTTCTATCGAGAAATTACTACTGTAATAATTAAATATTTGTTTAGTTTTCACCAAAGCTCGCGCTGTATTGCTGTAGATCATTAAACTGTTACGCTACTGTTTCGTGAGGTACCTTCATGCATAAACACTGCCGTACAAGTCACTCTCTTATAAGACAGCAAGGCAGCAAGACAGCTACCTACTTAGGAAGCTGACTTGTTGCTATCAGGCAGTGACTTGTAAGGCAGCGTTCACGACGTGCAAAGGAATCTAACAAAACGGATTTCGGACAGACTTCTGAGGCAGCGTAACGGTTTAATGATCTAAAGCAAAATAGCACAAGCTTTGGTCATAACTAAGCAAATATTTAAGTACTACAATAGTAATTTTGCACTAGAAATGACATTAAAAGTGGAAAACAAGGGTCAAAAATGTAAATTTACACACAAACTGACCACCAACTGCCAGTTTCAGATGCCATCTTTATTTTTTAGCTCAACTGTCACAGAATGGAAAGCACAGGATTGTGAAATATCAAAGGCAGCAAAAAATACATCTATGCTGCCTTCAAAAATCGATCAGATGAAGGTATCTCAGGAGACAGGAAGTGAAGCTAACATTGAGCGTACATGCTTTTATGCCTTCCTACCTCAGAATGCACCCTCCGAAGGCAGCATTTTTCAGTTTTCGGATGCAGCCAAAGACAGAACAGAACCTGCAGAGGATAAGCACCTTGAGAAATATATATATGAAGACTTCAGATGCAAAAGCCTTTAAATGCCATCTGAAATTTTCTTATAAAATGAGCATTTTTATCAAGCTTGTATGTTTATGTTCAGTTATTTCAATTTAAAGGACCTAATAATTGCCATTAAAGTGAAATTACTGAACATAAACATACGAGCTTGATAAAAATGCTCATTTTATAAAAAAATTTCAGATGGCACTTGGAGGATTTTGCATCTGAAGTCTTCATATATACTTAAAAAAATTAAAACTATTAAAACTAAATATGCAAAGGTAAATCCATTCAAGATCTACACATTAAAGCCATGGTCTCATCAAATCTCTCTTCCTCACACTATTGGAGATTACTGAAAGAGACAAGGGCAGCAAACAGCACATTCATTTATAGCAGGGTTCCACAAATCTTGCCCTGGAGGGCCAATGCCCTGCAGAGTTTAGCTCCAAACCTGATCAAAAACACCAGAGCAAGCTAATCAAGGTCTTCAGGATCATTAGAAAATCACAAGTAGGAGCGTTTGAACAGGGTTTGAGCAAAACTCTGCAGTGCAGTGGCCCTCCAGGACCAGATTTGAGGAACCCTAATTTAGAGCATAATTAGTGTTTTTGTTTCCATTAACTGTAATAACTTTACATTTATGCTCTCTAATGTGCAGTCTTTGTGTGTATCTGTAATAATAATAGCCATAATTAAAATAATTATTAAAATAAACAATTAAAATATTTTTTTTTGCATCTGAAAATTCACTGTATTTATTTTTTTTCTTTTTTTTTCTCCAAACAGTAATATAATATTTTCATAGATGTTTGAAGTGTATTTTCAAGTTGAAATGTTGTTTAAAATCAGTTTTCATAAAATTAATAAAATTTATGTAAATTAAGTATTAACCTGGTACTTCAATAAGTGTGTTTTTTGTTTTTTTTCCCCCATTAAAATGACCCTGGATCCTCTGAAAGCACACAGGACATGATGGTTGAAGACAATTTAGCCATTAAAACACAGTAACAGGCAAATACAAACCAATTAAATGCAATTTTCACATGCATATAATCTATTATGCTCTAGCATCACAAACCGTCTTAGACGTAAATTATTTTTCATAATAAATTTCACATCTATATCAAAGAAAAAAGACAGCATTGCTGAAATCTGCCCTTCTTGCTCACAACAAGCAGATGTTGGAAAAAAAAAGTTTGACCAGAGGGCAAAATAAACAATTGAATTTTCGTTAACCCAGCTAATAGAATTAGTCAGGATAAAGTAGAGGCTGTCACAGGGTCGTGCTCTTAAAAGCCAGAGAGAGTCCACAGCCAACAAAAGAGGACCAACACGAGGACCAGTGGACACCTACCAACTGAGAAATAAACCTGAAAGGAGATCTAGGAAGTCAACAGAAGAAAAATCGACTTGGGAGTTCTCAAAAGACGACAGCATTAGGAGTGAATACTATATCAGTGAGATCAGGTTTTTGACTTCGAAAATAACTTCAGGACAGCCCAAAAACATACAAAAGAACAACAGAAAGGGCCTTCAAGTAGAAGACAACATAGGTAATGCGTCTTCTCAACAAAGACCTGCGGTTGCAAGACGTCACCCTCATGTACCTCACCGTTTTGGCCACTGTGGTGGTGCTCTTAGTGGCATCCTACCAGGCTCCTGCAGTCCACTCCAGACCCACCCTGGCCTACCACATCCCCTTAGACCCCTCAGGTCAGCTGGAGCTTTCCTGGAACATCAGCTATCCCACACAGGAGGTCTATCTAGAGGTGAAGGTCAAAGAGCTGCATCACGGCATTTTACTGGGCATGTCCGATCGGGGAGAGCCAACGAATGCTGACTTGGTCCTTCTGTGGGATGATGGTCACAAATCCTATTTTGGGGTAAGAATAATTCATATACTTTGATTTCATGATGGTTTTTGCTCTATGGTGTTGCAAAGGTGCTCCAGGGATAGTGAAGGATTATGTGCTTTTATAAAATACATGATGAGCAGAAAAATGATGCAACATAATGCAGAATCTTGTCAATATAAGTGTTTTTCTTTTTTTAGTCAAGGGATAGTTCACCCACAAATTAAAATTTTGTCATCATTTACTCACCCCGCCATTTCATTCCAAACCTGTATGACTTTCTTTCTTCTGTTGAGCACAAAAAAGATATTTTGATGAATGTTTCAACTGCTTTTGTCCACTTTTGTTTTGGACCCCACTTTATTGGCATTGATGAAGAACCTTTAGCATTCATGGAGCCTTTCCATAGCACAAAAGGTTCTTTATATTGGATAAAGGTTCTTAAGGTAATTAAAATGTATTTAACACTAAGAAAAAAAGGGTTATTTAAAGAACTGTTCACTGAAAGGTTCTTTGGGAAACCAAAAATGGTTCTTCTATGGCAATGTATAGGGTGTATGGACAAAAAAATACTAAGACATTTAAAAAAAAAACATCTTTTTTGTTCCACAAAAGAAAACGGAGGTTTGGAACAACATAAATAATGACAGAAGTAAATCCATTTAAGAGACTGTTCTCAACATTTTTGTTGTTGAATAATGAACAACTAATGAAGAATTTCTAACCTCTCTGTCAAAGCAACCTCTCTCCATTGCTCTTGAGTCTGAAGAGTCTTGCTTTATAGATCTTGTTATGATTGCCTGGCTACAGCAGACACCCACACACGCATCCATTTCCAGTTCAGCCGTATAGTGCAATAATTCTTTCTAACATTGAGCTGAACAGCTCACATCTGGGTTTTGGCTGCCGCACCCCAAATAAAGTGGTTGAAAGTAGAAGGTCATGCGTGTGTCAAGGCCCCCCTCTTTATTCATTATGCATGATTTATTTCATTATTTTGCCTTTAGATGCACATTTCTGTCCGTTTTGAATAAATGTTGTATGGCCAGCCGCTCGCCCTTCCTCCCTCAGCGTATGTCAAGGGGAAATGTAACAGACAACAGATCAAAACATTGTAGGCTTGCAGTAAATTCTGAAAAGGTTATTGGTAAAAATGGATACTCTCAAGATCAATTATAAGTAACATAAAACCATCATAAAATATTTATAATGAATTTATATAAATATTTTATGATGGTATTAACACACTCTCATGGCAATTAGTAACTGTTTTACATTTTGGCAAATTGGTGGCAATTTGTTTTTCTAAAAATCATACATTTTCATACAAACTTAGTTATGTTTTCTCGGGAGATTGTGTTGGGTAGTTTATACATTAATAATATATATACACTACCGTTCAAAAGATTTTTTTTTTCAAGAAATGTATGAAACTTCATTTTTTCTTTAATGTTTTTATCTTTTTGTTTGTTTTACATTTGGACCTTGAGTCTGCAATAAAAGTATGATGAGAATGATTTCTGAAGGATCATGTGACACTGAAGACTGGAGTAATGATGCTGAAAATTCAGCTTTGAACACAGGAATAAATTACATTTTACAATATATTCAAATAGTTATTTAATAATATTTTACAATGTTACTGCATTTCAAATAAATCAAATTTCAGCTGAGCAAGAGAATTATTTCTAAAACATTAATTTAGTGACCTGAAATAGAGAAACAAATTTGATGTGTTTGTGATTGAATTTAATATACTTAGGATGCATGGAGTGATAATGAAGGCAGAGTGATGCTGGACACTCAACAGGACTATCAGCTGCTGGAGACTCATCAGTCCACTGAAGGCTTCTTCCTGCTCTTCAAAAGACCATTCAGCACCTGTGACCCACATGACTACATCATAGAGGCACGTTACTAAACATCTACAAGTAGACTATAGAGGGGGTTGAGGTAGGACAAAGAGACATTTGAATGATAATAGAGTGCAACAGTCAGGTTCCAGAAGTAAAAACTGCATTTATTTTCCCCATAGGGAAATTTTGAACTAACTTTTTGAACAATAAATTTTAAACCTTTAAAGATAGACCTATTGTGAGCCATGAGGTTGTTAATCCATGGTATTTGCTTCTGTTGAAGCCAACAGCCCACATTATTTCAGCTTATTTTTAAAATAATCATTTTTAACAGCAGAATTAGTGAAAAACTATGAATGCAAAAATCACAACAAACAGTGAGTTGAATAAAGCAACACCTGCCAAAATAACACGTTAGCTCCGCCCACTCCCATGAAGCACTGTGAATGATGTAATTGAGTCGATCTCTCTAAACTCTCAAAATGCTTAAATGTAAGCTATATACAGTGGCATGAAAAAGTATGTGAACCCCTTGCAGAATCTGTGAAAATGAGAATTGTTTTAATAAAATAAGAGGGATAATAAAAAATCGTGTTATTTTTTGTTTAGTACTGTCCTGAGTAAGATATTTTACATAAAGGATGTTTGCATTTAGTTCACAAGATAAAACAATAGCTGAATTTAATAAAATAACCCCATTCATAAGTATGTGAACCATTGATTCTCAATACTGTGTGTGGTTACCTGATGATCCACGACTGTTTTTATGTTTTGTGATGGTTGTTCATGAGTCTCTTGTTTGTCCTGAGCAGTTAAACTGAGCTCTGTTCTTCAGAAAAATCCTCCAGCTCCTGCAGATTCTTCAGTTTTCAAGCATTTTTGCATATTTGAACCCTTTCCAGCAGTGACTGTATGATTTTGAGATCCATCTTTTCACACTGAGGACAATTGAGAGACTCAAACACAAAAAATGTTCAAACATTCACTGATGCTCCAGAAGGAAACACGATGCATTAAGAGTCGGGGTGTTAAAACTTTTGAACAGGATGAAGATGTCACAATTTTTCTTATTATATTTAAATATTTTAACATATTAAAGACCTCGTCTTAATTTACTCACCCTCATGTTGTTCCAAACCCGTGTGACTTTCGTTCTTCCATGAAATACAAAACAAGATATTTTGAAGAATGTTCGTACTGCTCTTTTTCACAGAATGAACAGTCAACATTCCATCAAACAACAGTCATATGGGTCTGGAAAAACCTAAGGGTGATTAAATGATAACAAAAATAATGACAGAAATCCTTATTTCCAGGAAGGCACGGTCCACATTATCTACGCCATGCTGGAGCAACCGATCCTATCTTTACATGAGCTCAACATATCCCGTCTCCAGCCTGGTATCCAGCGAGTTCTGCTCCTGCGTCCAGACACTCCGTCTCCTGCTCTCCCAAGAGATGCCCACACCCTGGATGTCCTGGCCCCTGATGTCATCATCCCCACACAGGAGACCACTTACTGGTGCCACATCTATCAGCTCCCGCCTAATATGCCCAAGAACCACATTGTCATGGTAACTTGAAACTCTTGGAGCTACTTTGACCAATTATAATGCTCTTTTAAATTTGGGAGGATGTAAATCTGAATATAATTATGGAGTTTGCTAAGGCAATCATCAGTATTGCTATTAATCATACTGTACTTAGAGTTTAGGATTTGAACAAACCCTTGTGGTGCCGTTCATGTAGAACATTTCTTCATTTTCTTAAAAATGAGAGACATTATGCTGAAGAATGACTATGTATGCAAAATAATAGTAAGCCAAGAGTAGTATGTCCAAATTCATAGCAATCAAAAACAGCAACCAACTACTTAAGCTGGGATTCTGGAGTGTGCATTTGATAGACACTATGTTGGCAACACTGAATGTATGTATATTACATACATACATATATATATTCTATACATACATTCAGTGTTGCCAACCTAGCGACTTCTCAGACCCCTTTAACAACTTTTTTTTTTCCTTTCAAAAAGCATTTAGCAATAAATCTAGTGACTTTTTGAACAGCTGGTTAACATGTAATCAGTCACTATTTCACACTTGTTCCATTTTTTTTTTCCGAATTAGTAGAGAAAACCAATGTAAAGTGCCGACAACTGGTGCATGACATCATCTATTGACATTTAACAGCTTTTCAAGCAGGCTATAGGCCTACTTTTCCATTGAAAATAGTGGGCAACACTGTATACATTCATACTATATTCACTCATTCATAATTTTTGACCACTGCACCAGGTCTCACATCTTTTCAGTGAATTTCAAATGAGAACCTCGTTTTTAATTCAGAAATTTCAACTTTTAAAAACACTTCCATTTTGAGATCTGTGTTCTTTTACACTGTCTCCATTTTTTTCGGCAAGCAACTAAATTTATCCCTTTTTTATTCAACCTGATCTCACAGAAATGTTACGAGGTGGTGATTTTTTTGTGAATTTGTATAATGAGAATCATGCAAAATGTACGATTATTAGAAAAAAGCAAGCATGAGATCTACCCCTAAACATACCCGTCTTTGGGATGTAACTAGGGGGCCATTTATACAACACCATTTCAACTAAAAACGGAAAACGTATGCGTTTTGGCCGTTCAATTACACGACAATGGTGTTTTAGGGGTCTGAAAAAGCTAACTTCTGAAAACGGGTTTCAAAATGCAGGTATTTGAAAACGATACCATCATCTCTGTTAACTACAAAAACTAATTTGTGAAAACAGTGACATCATGCGCATGCGTATTATGCATTCAGTATATAGGCGCATAGTTTTTCTTTACAAAGTGACTTTGCCTACTACTGGTCTGGCATGAATAATACAACATTTTAATAGTTTTTGCAGATCCGTGTGAGCAGGGATAGTTTTAACAAACTTGTCGTTTGTACATGAAAAACGTGAAGGAAAAATTTTCTATTTTTTACATCACTGTCTTGTTAAAAGTGATGTCACGCGTTTTTAGGCCAAAACCTTTTTTTGTCACAAACAGCAAACATCTCCTCACTATCCGCTAGCTGCCTGTCCCCTGAACACACTGTAAAAAAAATGCGGTCTCTGTAGTCGCCACAAGCTCCAAAAACTGCAACAAAAACTACCTTGTGCAGCCTGGACCATGAATAAATCATGAATCATAATAAACATGCTCCAGCAAATAACCGACAAGAATGATTTTAAATGTGCGTTCATGACTGTTTCAGGAAGCACGGAGGGGAGGGGAGGAGGAGGAGGAGGAGGGAGGGTCTAGCTAGCTTCTGTTTTGTTTGACTACACTTCGAACGTCAACAGAAGGCTACTCCACCCAGGATCGCTTAGAGCACCTTTAACGTGCCCTGAATTAGAAACGTACAAATTAGATCATACGAATTCATACAATTAGCCACCAATTCACCAAAACGTAAAACAATTACAGTTCAAATTGCCATTAGATTTAGTTGGTTTTATTGCACACTCAGTGATTTTTCTTTTTGGTTTTCTGCAATTTATATCTCTTCATCTTTTTTGCAGTACGAGTCTGTAATCACTCCTGGTAATGAAGCCATTGTCCATCACATCGAAGTGTTCGAATGTTCCCCTCAGATGGACACCGTACCTCAATACAGCGGCCCCTGCGATTCAAAGATGAAGCCCCGCAAACTCAATTACTGCCGACATGTTCTGGCTGCCTGGGCCATGGGAGCAGAGGTACATAAGCTACTGCATACAGGATTTGCATAGTATATAATTAAAGCGACAGTTCACTCAAAAATTAAAATTTTTATCATTAACTCACTGTCATTCAAAACCACTATAGGCCTACTTCTGTGGAACACACAAAAAAAGAGATATTATGTTCACTCTGCTATTTTCCCATGCGACAAAAACAAAGTAGGGAGTGTCAAAAATTACGATGAAAGTACAATGACCATAAAAGTGGTCCAAATGACACATCTGCGTTGTATCATGTCCAATGAAGCCATATGATAGCTTTTATGTGAGGAAAAGAGTGAAATTAAGGCCTTCCCCTCTGCTGTAGCTCTGACATCTAATTCACTTATCTGCATATTCTCTTGTCACAAATGACTACTTTCATGGTTATCCTCTTTGACTGTATGCTTTCGCAATGTTTCATCATTAAGCATATCCATAGAGGTGACTTTTTCTACATCAGTTTCTCCCTCTTTAGCGCTAAGTTTGCAAGTTAAAAACAGAACATATGATTATGAGCATCTTTAGGAGTCACACATACAGATGGGCTTTTTCTGCGCCAATTCGCCCACTTTAGGTAGGTGCCAGTCATGATTTTGAGCAGAGCTGTGAGCCAATCTGAAAGCAGAGGCGTCCTGATAAATCAGTTATGATGCCAAGGACCGATGCCGAGCTTGGAGAGATAGAGAGAGAGAGAGAGAGACAGGCCTGCAATGAGATTACATGGGAGTAAAACAAACACAAATCATGTGTTCTGCTAGCTGCCAATCTCAAGCTGGAGAGATGAGATTATGTAGCAAAATTTAGATATTTTCTTCAGTAGTTTGCAGTTTGCCTTTTATTTTTTTCATCATTTCATTTTTAAATGTGTTTTAATGCCTTGTGAGAGAAGGAGGGGGAGTGGGTGAGAGCCAGGAGAGTGTGATCGAGAAAAGGGAATGGGGCGAGAAACTGGAGGTGGAAGGAGGACGGTTATGTAAAGCGGTCTTTCACACACGAGTTTTAAAACAGATAAGGGTTTAGGTTTTGACTTTGCAATCCTTCATAAGTCTAAAACAATGTTGTTAACTGTCATGGATCTACAGGACTTTTCTGGCTCTGACTGAGCCGAATGAGTTGGCATAAGTTTCTTGTGCATTGGCTCAAATATCTTTTAGCCTGCAAAGCATAAATCAGAAGCTACACTGCACCACGATCAATCTTATTAAACTTCATATAAACTTCTGTGTCTGTAAGCACAGCCGTTCTACTACCCTACTGATGCTGGTTCGCCTCTGGGAGGAGAAGGTTCTTCTAGGTTCCTTCGTCTTGAAGTTCATTACCACAACCCTCTCCTTATATCAGGTATGCAACAGGCACACAAGCCATGTGTAATACTTCAGACCAGATGTTTATGACTATGTTCAGAATGCTGCATCATACTGCTCAGTATACGCTTTATACCGGTTGCTATTAAAAATATAGGTAAATTATTTGACGTTATGAAATGATTACAAACCGTAGAATACTTCACATGGCCTCATTATATTGTGTCTAGTTATTATTATAAAAATAAAAAACACATTTCATGTTATCGTTTTGTATCTAAACATCTTTGCCAGTCCAAATGTGCATAGCATTATGGGATGCAGTATTCTCCAGGATAGGAAGGATAGATCCATACTTTCATGTTGTTTACACCAAATTCTGCCCCTACCATCTGAATGCCACGGCAGTAATCGAGACTCATCAGACCAGCAACGTTTTTTCAATCTTCTATTGTCCAATTTTGGTGAGTCTATGTGTATTATAACCTCAGTATCCTGTTCTTAGCTGACAGGATTGGCACCCAGTATGTCTTCTGCTCCTGTAGCCCATCTGCTTCAAGGTTCGACGTGTTTGTGTTCAGAGATCCTCGGTTGTAACGAGTGGTTATTTAAGCTGCTGTTGCCTTTCTATCAGCTCAAACCAGTCTGGCCATTCTCCTCTGACCTCTGGCATCAACATGCCATTTTCAACCACAGAACTGCTGCTCACTGGATATTTTCTCTTTTTCGGACCATTCTCTGTAAAGTCTAGATATGGATCTGCAGTAGAACAGCGGTTTCTGAAATACTCATACCAGCCTGTCTAGCACCAACAACCATGCCATGTTCAAAATCACTGAAATAACCTTTCTCACCCATTCTGATGCACAGTTTTGACCATGTCTGCATGCTTAAATGTACTGAGTTGCTGCAATGTGATCGGCTGATTAGGTATTTGTGTTAGCAGGTGTACCTAATAAAGTGGCCGGTGAGTGTATAGTACAAAAGTTAGAAAATGTATTGATTAACCAACACAATTAGCAGTGAATAAGACTCAGTGTTTTGTCTATTTTCTAAAAAAGTAGCTATAGTTCACAAAATGTATACTGCAGCAATAGTAATGCTAGTATGCTAATATATAACTGAGAATCTTTCTTCTAAACGCCTCAACAGCCTGATTTCTCCAGTCTACTTATGTGTGTGTGTCACAGGACGCAGGGACTCCTCAGGCATTCGTTTATGGTACACTCCATCTCTGAGGAGATTTGACGCAGGCATCATGGAGCTCGGGCTAGTCTACACTCCTGTCATGGCCATTCCTCCCCGCCAGCGCTCTTTCCAGCTGACTGGCTACTGCACCGACAAGTGCACACAGACGGTCCCGGATTCTCACAAACATTCCTAAATACTGCACTTCACTCAAGCCAGCCGGATAAATTCAAGATGCAACCAAAGCTGCTACATTCTGACTTGAAGATAAATCAGTTCTAACTGCATTCAGGCTTTGAATTCAATTAAAACACATTGGGTGGCTTCCTGAAAATAGATTAAGGCCAATTTTCAACAAATTATGCACTCACAAGAGACTCTCCAATAAAAAAGAAAAACACTTCAATTTAGGTTGTAATAAAAGTCAACCCACAGTAGCAAAAGCTCATCAACAAAAGAAATATTGTGAAAAACAAAACATTGTTATATAAGAAAACTCTTACTTAAAAGTAACTCCTCTGTTTGGGCTAATATCATGAATGATAGTTCAAATCATGTGGCTTGTTGAGATTAAGTTGCTATTATGGCAAAAAGCAACCACTCAGAACACCCTAGCAACACTTTAGCAATGCCCTAACATTAAAATCACTTACATTTTCTTCATAAAATGTAAAATATAGTGGACATATTACTTATTAAATCTCCATTTTCTGTCCTCCAGGCTCTTCCTGTAGGGGGTATACAAATCTTTGCATCCCAGCTACACACTCATCTGGCCGGCCTCGGGGTGAGAACCGTCCTGGTGCGAGGAGGGAGAGAGGTGGAAGTGGTACAGGAGGACAAACACTTCAGCACTCATTACCAGGTATTACCAAGTTTAAGTATAGACAAATAAGTTTATCTTTTCACTTAATACTTTTTCTTGGACTTATTGTGCATGATTCATGAGTGCACGTTATTCTAAATAAAAGGTTTTTCCATAATATTTTATCAATGTAATGACTCCGCCTCTAAAACAACTTTCCTTTTTTTGCTGACATCACCAAGTCCTCTTATTCTTCAACCAATCCCCTCCAACCACTTAAACAGAGAACACACCCAGCTAACCGTTCATGAGGAAACTGTGGGGGGTTTGTGATTTGATGAAAATTGAATAATTCATTAAAAATAAAATCGGTAACACTTTACATTAAGGTTTCCTTTGTAAAGAGTTTATAAAAGTGCTTGTTAATGAGTAATAAGTCATTTACAAATGCATTATAAATCATTAATAAATGCAGTTATAACTCCATGAATAAAAAGGGCGACTTTACTGCAATACGTGCCAAATAGTGAGCCGTTTTTAGCTCACATGTTATAAATGAGTAATAAATGTATTTATTAACATTTATTTAACTCAAAACCAGATTCCTGGTTTATTTCATGATGCAGCAAAAATTGACTATCATAATTAGACTGAAGGGTGTTGTATTTGTGGTTTTCTTATTAATATCTCATGACTGCCACTTTTCTCACTATGTTGTTTCCACTTTACATTAAGGTAATTTTCATAGGTTATTAATGTTTATAACTCATGAATAAATGGTGTCCCTACATTAAGGTTCACAGTTAACTAATACTGGAATTATTTTTTTCATTATTAATATCTCATCAAGTTATGGTTATTAACTTATGTTTTATATTCAAAATAAAGTTTGAATTTCAACTTAAAAAAAACAAGAAAACAGGTTTTTATACACAGCTGTGGATAGGCATCATGACCTTTTTGGAGAGTATCATGGGCAAGACAGAAACTTCTGGTAAGCAACATAGTAAGAAAAGTGGCAGTCATGAGATATTAATAAGAAAACCACAAATACAACACCCTTCAGTCTAATAGTCTGATAGCCAATTTTTGCTGCATCATGAAATAAACCAGGAATCTGGTTTTGGGTTAAATAAGTGTTAATAAATACATTTATTACTCATTTATAAAATGTGAGCTAAAAACGGCTCACTATTTGGCACGTATTGCATTAAAGTCGCCCTTTTTATTCATGCAGTTATAACTGCATTATTAATGATTTATAATGCATTTGTAAATGACTTATTACTCATTAACAAACACCTTTATAAACACTTTACAAAGGTAACCTTAATGTAAAGTGTTACCATAAAATCATTTTAAAATAAAAACAAAATAAAACAGTTGCTAAAAAAGTAAATGTTTTTTGTTTATCTGCATGTCATGTGACCATTAACCGACACCAGACAACCATAAACATGCAAATGTGTTGTTAAAGTGCCCCATTATGCTTTTTTGAATATTACCTTTCATGTAGTGTGTAATATAGCTGTTTGTGAATGTAAAAGGTCTGCGAATTTTTAAAAATCAAAGTGCATGATAAATTAGGCTATTGTCTCCTAAAAGAAAGAAGTAATTCTGAACCGCCCGAAAATGAACCTACGTACGTAGGTTTGTAACACATTTGCATAATGCCAGCCTAGTAGTACATTAATACCATGCAAAAAAAAAAAAAAAAAAATGACAAAAGCCTAGGGTGTTGTGGATTGTTGCCAGGGTGTTGCTATGTGGCTGCTCAGGGGGTTTTGTGTGTTTGTTTTTTTTTAAATAAAAATATAAAATTAGATAAAATTATAATAGGCCATAAAAAGGTCATGCTAACAAATTGTGATGTATTCATTTTTGGTTCAAATACATATATTAAAAAGAAAAATCAATCAAATACTAACATTTGTAACCTTTTCTTTTTTTGTTGCAGATTATCCGTGTTTTAAAGAAGATGGTGACTGTTTTGCCAGTAAGTTGCTCTTTACACATGTAAAAGCTGAGGCATATTTAGATGAGAGAAGGAGAGACGCTGCAGTGCAGACATTACAGGAAATGCCTGGAGCCAGCAAGCCACCAACAAAAGCACAGATCTACTGCATTTAGACTGTCAATATGAGCACCCACACACACTGCCGAGGCTGCCAATCTAATACTAACCTGCCAAGAGACATTCATTCTAACATGTTCTACAAATAGCTGAGTGCTAAACTCCATCTGAACGTGTGTGATTGCTGCTTTGTGCATTTGTCTACCCCACAGGGCGATGCTCTCATCACTAAGTGCACGTATAACACTGAAGACAGGAACAAAGTTACCGTGGTATGTCTGAGCAACAGCAAATGCTTACATGTACAATGACATGAGCGCTCAAATACATTCTCTCATGAGAATTAGGAGGATCTAGACGTCAGATTGATTGGTTGGAAATCAAACAAGGACAAAACTCTTAGAATGGAAGGATTCTCATCATCCTGCACAATATAGTTTGTCAGTACTTTGTCGTATTACAGTATGTAAACATTTAAAAAATGCAAAATAGACATCATTTTATTATATTATATTATATCACAGTGTCTGAAAAGGTTTGTTCAATGATTCAGTCTCTCCAAACCCCTCATTTCTACTCTAGTCTACTCTGCTCTGATTGGTCAGATGGCCCAGTCTGTTGTGATTGGTCCACTCTGCTCTATAATAACTACATTTATTATTCACTTTGATCTTTTAAACTTTACAGACCTTTGACATTCAAAAACAGATATAGTATACACTACATAAAAGGTAATATCCAAAAAAAGCATTATAGGGGAACTTTAAAGGAAGTTCACCTCAAAATGGAAATCTTGATTATTTACTTACCCTAATGTCATTCCAAACATGTATGACTTTTCCGAAAGGAGAAATGGTGAATAAGTGGAAGAGAACTGAACCTGGCAAGCTCCGAAATTACAGAAAAAGCATCATTCATAAGCATCATCTTCTGAAGATATTGTATGTAAGAGCTTTGTGTGAGAGAAACAAACATGTTACTTCTTTTCAAATCAATTGTCTTCCTTTCTCACTTTTTCAGGGTGGTTTTGGGATCATGGAAGAGATGTGTGTCAATTACGTCCATTATTACCCCCGTACACAGCTGGAGTTGTGCAAGAGCCACGTGGACACAGATTACCTGCAGAAATACTTCAGTCTCATCAATAGGTAAACCACAAGTCCACAAAACATCAACTGAAACTAAACTAAACCATCAAAAACACCAAACATGACTTTTCTGTATGAAGTCCAACACATCCCAGACAGTCATTACTTCAGAATGAGAAGAAAACCTTGAAAATAGCAACTCACACCATTCACACCCAGTCAGGCTACAACAACAAAGAACAGCCTACCTGAAACTAATGTCTTGCTTCGAGACTAACTGCCTGAGGACAAGAGGAATGCTTTCAATTCCTGTACAAAATCAGACAGAAAAACAGAAATGGGTTTTCTTCACAATGCATAAACAAAGAGAAGGCAATGACATTTGTATTCTTCCTTTTTGTGCTGGCAAATTGCATTTTTCCAGCTTAAAAAAAGCTATTTCGTAGTGGAATCAGAAGAATTGTAAAAGTGGTTTCGTGGCTATGGAACAAAATTGCCACTTCTTGATATGCTTTTGGGGTGGACATTAAAATAAAGAAAAGGTCTATCAAGTGTTGTTGTATTGTCATCTTTGTAGGTTTCAAGGACGTGAGAGTTGCAGTTGTCCTCAGACTACTGTGGAAGACCAGTTCTCCTCACTGACCTGGGACGGCTTCAGCGGGGAGGTGCTGAACTCCCTCTACATCACTTCCCCCATCTCAATGCACTGCAACCAATCCACAGCTGAGCTCTTTCCTGTAAGCACAACATTTAAGCCACGTTTTCACTATCTCAAACAAACTGGAAGTCATTCATTTCCAATGGAGGGTATTCCGGGAGCTGTGTGAAGTTACAACCATGCATATATACCAACAGTTTCAAGTTAAATCTGTAAAACCAATGCATACATTTTTGAACAAGGATTCAAACAACATCTTATGTTCTCATTAGCTTCAGTAACATTATCTAACATTGGCTTTCTCCAGTTTTTGAACATGGCATTTTCAGAATACATGTGATGCACAAAGGATTTCAAGGTTTAGGGTTCATATAAACAGAACTTTGAAATTGGATTGGATTAATTTGGATTGACACAAATTTGTGAATGTAAACATACCTGAGAGAGAAAACGATGTCACCTCAGGTTGAACTGAAATTCTTTACATATCTTTGTCTTTTCTCTTAGGGTCAATGGGAGAAACAGAAGATAACGGTGGTGACGGCAGAGCTCCAAAGAGCCCCGTACCCATGTGAATTAAGCCCCCGTGCGGCCTCTCAAAGTGACAACCCTACAGAGGTCAGGTCTGACAGCAGAGTCTGATGCCCAGACATGCATCTGCCTCCTGCAGAGTTCAACCTTTTACGATTCTTTACCTGAATGGTGGCTCAACAATAGATTCACACAGCAGCCTGTACCATATAGAGGAGATGTGCTTTAAAGTTCACATAAAATCAATTACTAAAGTACTGTTTTTGTGTTTAGACTATTATTTTAGATATTACATTAACATTTACTTGAGAAGGTGCAGTTTATAAGGTAAGAGGCTGATGTAATGATCATCAGTGGAAGAAACAGCACTACAAAGGTGCACTACACTTAAAATGTAACATTATTGTGAAATATACACTGAATACTGTCTACGAAAATAGTAAAGTAGTACATTTTATGCAATGCTAAACATTTCAAATAGTAGCAGGTTAAATAATCATATGACCTAATTCCATGCATGCTTAATTCCATATATCTCAGAAATACAAATTATATAGAGTTTTTTATAGTTATTTTGTTTTGTGTAAAAACATCTTAACAGTTCAATGAAATGTGTCTGGACAATGACACTATTTTCGTCTAGAGCTGCTGTACAGCCAAAACAAACGTTGTTGCATTATTTTCCAGTTATCACTGTAAAGCTGCTTTGAAATAATCTGCATTGTAAAAAGCGCTATATAAATAAAGGTGACTTGACTTGACAACACTTGACCTACTACATCTGACAAAATGTGTAGTATGCATTCAGGAATTCAAGATCTACACTACTGTTTGGGGTTGTAAGATTTTTGAAAGAAGTCTCTTATTACAATTTAAAATATTTGTTTTCTATTGTAATATATTTTGTATAATTATGTAATAATTATAATAATTATGTCATTTATTCCTGTGATCAAAGCTGAACTTTCAGCCTAATTACTCCAGTCTTCAGTGTCACATCCACACCCGCAAGACTTTTGTTCATCTTCGGAACACAAATTAAGATATATTTGATAAAATCCGATGGCTCAGTGAGGCCTCCTTTGCCAGCAAGATAATTAACACTTTCAGATGCCCAGAAAGCTACTAAAAACATATTTAAATCAGTTCATGTGACTACAATGGTAAAACCTTAATGTTACGAAGCGACGAGAATACTTTTTATGTGCCAAAAAAACTAAATAACGACTTTATTCAACAATATCTAGTGATGGGCGATTTCAAAACACTGCTTCATGAAGCTTCGAAGCTTTACGAATCTTTTGTTTCAAATCAGTGATTCGGAGCGTGTATCAAACTGCCAAAGTCACGTGAACCATTGAAATTTCGAAACTTTTCAAAACACTTATGACGTAACAAAGCATTGTTAACTGAAATTTGATACACACTCAGAACCACTGATTCAAAACAAAAGATTCACCATCGGATTTCATCAATAATATCTTCATTTGTGTTCTGAAGATGAACAAAGGTCTTACAGGTGTGGAACAACATGAGGGTGAGCAATAAATGACAGAATTTTCATTTTTGGGTGAACTAACCCTTTAAAGACAATTGTGCTGCTTAATATTTTTATGGAAATGCATTTTTTTTTTAGGATTTTTTGATGAATAGAAATTTCAAAAGGACAACATATTTTTAAAATGGAAATCTTTTGTAAGATTATAAATGGCTTTACTGTCAAAAAAAAAAAAAAAATCTTACTGACCCTAAACTTTTGAACAGTAGTGTATGTTCTCTTATAAGACAGAAATACAATACAAGTTACAGATTTCACAATATGACAAAATTTGATTTTATTATTCATAAATTTAGCAAATTTACACATTTTTTCATTTAAACAACAAATGATGTTTAACAGCAGACAGCTTAAAGGCCAGACTTCAGAAAGAATTACTATTACTATCAATGAGGAAATAGGTTAAAACACAGTAAAACATTAATTTAAGTCACAGTACATGGGTGAGGGAATGAACTAATGGCCCAACATGCAGAAACATGTTCAGTTTCTCTCTTTCTGTTTGGACAACACAGCGTACAAGATGATTTGTAACCTGTACACAAAACAGACTTTTACATCATGTGTTGGATAAAAAGACAATATCTTTATTTAATTCCATCGATTTATATTTGGCAAAGTTCATTAGACCATTATATTTTTTAATTTTACATTTAACCACTGATTAACATCTTTAATGCACAGCTATTCTATGGAAAAAAACTCCCAAATGTTCAAAACTAGTACAAAAAAGTAAGAGACAGGCTCATGATTGCTCACTAAATTATTTTTTTCTGAAAGAAAAAAAAAAAAAGAGGATGATTTCTTTCTGAGAAAGATGAACTTTAAGGCACAGGAAGATGCTGAACACTATTACACAGTATAATCAGGTTATTTTTTTATTTCACATTAGTACTTTGCTCTTCTATGATCTGTTATGGTGAATCATCCATTTAAAACAGTGAATATAAATACAGAAGAAACTGTATTTGTTTTGTCCTGGAATGCTGACGCTGATGTGTTGGATAAAGGCCTGTAAACATTTACCTCTGTAAATACTGAACTCAGTATGGATCAATTACATTCTGGCCTTGTGCACTCCGCCGTCATCTCATGGAGAGCTGTAGACGCCCTTAACACGCTTGTTTTCGGGGTCAAAGGGTGATTTCAAGTGAGCTGTAGCCTTGTATGTGACGCCCATCCTCTCCAGGGTGAATTCACCACTGCGGATGAAATCAGGGCTCACCTGGGGGTGATTTGAACATAGACATATTTAAGTTTTGAGTAAGATGGATTTATGATTAAAACTAAAAGGCTTTTATTTTTTCATTCATATCAGTGTCAAACCACGCAATGCAAATGAGGTCTGCTCTCATCACCTCCCTCTCTTTCTATCTTTCCCCTCCTGCTCGCTCTCTGTCAGGGGTTGCATCTCTTTTTAATTAAATCTGAACAAGCTGCAGGCATTACCCTGTGGAGTCGAGATCAAGACGTAGTTGCTGGAAAACTAGCCTGACCTCTTTAAGCGGGCACATTGCAGTCTTAATGGACACATTGGTAGATGTCCACTGATTGGTACTAAGAATTAAGCAGTAAGCTGTGGATATAGCAACTAAAGCACAAACTTCTGTGCAATAGCTCTATATACAGATAAAACATACTATTTGCTCTTGGTTCGTACAGATACTGTAAAATGAAATTCAAAATGACTTTTCAAGCACTACTTTTTTGGTTTTCAAGGTTTTCTGCATTAACATATCCCTGTTTTTAAACAGGAGGTTTAATAATCAAGTTATGTATAAGATATTTTTTATAATGTTACATATGAATTTATTTTCATTATTCAAAACATGTGCTATTTTATTCACAGCAGAAAATCATGCTACTGACCACACGAGCAGCGCGCACATTCCCACGCTCTTCAACCATGAATAAATGTATGAATTTGGCATTCAGGTGGACAAGTAATTTTTACAGATGTCCACAAGATAAACAATTATCGTCCAAATAAAACTTATGGCAAGGTTTAAAACGTGGCAGAGGTGGTAAAATCCTTGGTCTGTCTAGGGGGGTTCAGGGACATGGCCCCCCTGAAGAAAATTTTGTACATTTTAAAAGATAAATTCATTAATCTGGTGCACTTTGAGAGTTCAAAATAAAGAGCTCCAACCCATGTTCAGTGTCCAAATTGAACAAAGAACTGCAATGACTTCCACTGTTTACCTGAATCCACTACCTGAATCCGATTTTAAAAATAAATCATCCACCTGCCAACCGCTCAATGATATTCTGTGATTTAGATATCTGCACCTGATCATCATATTACAATTATTCAAATTCTCAGTGTTAAGCATGATGATATGGTTATATATCACACTGAAGAACGCTGCTTATAAATGAACATTTAATTAAAATAAAAGTTCTTCTTAGGCTAAATTACATTTCCTTAATAGCCTAAACACAGGCTTTACTCCCATCAAACTTAAATTGTCACTGTGTCATTACATCATTGTAGGAAAACTTCTCTATGCAGCATTTAAAGGTGCCATTGAACGTTTTTTTTACAAGATGTAATATAAGTCTAAGATGTCCCCTGAATGTGTCTGTGAAGTTTCACTCAAAATACCCCATAGATTTTTTTTTATTCATTTCTTTAACTGCCTTTTTTGGGGCATCATTAGAAATGTGCCGATTCAGGGCTGCAGCCCCTTTAATTGTTTGCGCTCTCCGTCCCCTCCCAAGCTCTCGACTCTATCATTGCATAAACAAAGTTCACACAGCTAATATAACCCTCAAAATGGATCTTTACAAAGTGTTCGTCATGCATGCTGCATGCATACATCAGATCATGTGAGTATAGTATTTATTTGGATGTTTACATTTGATTCTGAATGAATTTGAGGCTGTGCTCCGTGGCTAACGGCTAATGCTACACTGTTGGAGAGATTTATAAAGAATGAAGTTGTGTTTATGAATTATACAGACTGCAAGTGTTTAAAAATGAAAATAACGATGGCTCTTGTCTCTGTGAATACAGTAAGAAACGATGGTAACTTTAACCACATTTAACAGTACATTAGCAACATGGTAACGAAACATTTAGAAAGACAATTTACAAATATCACTAAAAATATCATGTAATCATGGATCATGTCAGTTATTATTGCTCCATCTGCCATTTTTCGCTATTGTTCTTGCTTGCTTACCTAGTCTGATGATTCAGCTGTGCACAGATCCAGACGTTAATACTGCCTGCCTTTGTCTAATGCCTTGAACATGAGCTGGCATATGCAAATATTGGGGGCGTACATATTAATGATCCTCACTGTTACGTAACAGTCTGTGTTATGTTGAGATTCGCCTGTTCTTCTAAGGTCTTTTAAACAAATGAGATTTATATAAGAAGGAGGAAACAATGGAGTTTGAGACTCACTGTATGTCATTTCCATGTATTTAACTCTTGTTATTTAACTATGCCGAGGTAAATTCAATTTTTAACTCTAGGGCACCTTTAAGAACGATAACAGGGTCTTGAAGCAGCACATACTCTTTCCTATGTGTGTATATTAAGAGGTAGTTCAAAATATTGATATGCCCTTCTAACCCTCTATTAAAGTACTCTTTCTTCACAAAAAGAGACAGAATGCAGAATTTTTTTTTCTCTCCATATAGTGGACTTCAGTGGGGTTTCACCGGGTTGAAGTTCCAAATTGCAGTTTCAGTGCAGCTTCGAAGGGCTCTACGCGATCCCAGCTGAGGAATAAGGGTCTTGTCTAGTGAAACTGTAACAGAGCTAGACTCAGGCAGGGATCCAAGTGCAAAGCTTTTATTAAAGATGAGCGTAGTCGTACAAGCAGGGTCAAACGGGAACAAACAGGAACAGCAAAAGACAGGCAGAGACGTGGTCGGGATACAAGCAATGATCAGGACAGGCAGATATCACTCACAGGTAGGTATACAAAGCACAGGTCAGAGGTAGGCAGCAGAGATATTGTAAACGGGAAACAGGCAAGATCAACAACAGATAGGCAGACAAGATATTAATGCTCAGAATTGCACACAAGGTAAACAAGACTTTGCAATCAGGTGGTGTGTGAGTGAGTCTCTTATAGTCCAGGTAATGTGCTAAGCTGTATGTGGCAACAGGTGATTGGTGTAGAGTGTGCATGTGACTGGCAGGGAGGATTATGGGAAATGTAGTCCGGGAACTGACAGGAACTGACGGTGATCGTGACATAATGCCCCCCTACCGGAAGGCGCGTCCTCGCAACGTAAATGGCGTAGATGGGAGATCTTAAGGTAGACAGGACCGGGGTCTCCAATGCAGGTTCCAGGAACTTGGGCAGCCATGGCGGGTGTCAGGTGGCTCGGGCAGCCATGGTAGGTCAGGTGGCTCGGGCAGCCACGGCAGGTCAGGTGGCTCAGGCAGCCACGGCAGGTCAGGTGGCTTGGGCAGCCATGGCGAGACAGAATCCGTGGATGACCATGGCGGGTCCATAAATGGCCATAGTGGGTTATAGTCCATGGGCGGCAATAACAGTTCGGAGGCCGTTGATGGCAGTGGCCAGGTAGGGTCCCCACCCACAAGCTCCCCACCCTTAAGCTCTCCACCCTCAGTTATATGCCCCCCCCCAAAAAGTTCTTGGGGAATTTAATGGAGGCCGTGGCGGGTTCGTGGGCAAGGAGCTTGGGTGACGCCGGCAGGGAAAGGCGCTTGGGTGGCGCTGGCAGGGCAAGGAGCTTGGGCTCTGGACAGACTCAACGGCTGGAACAAACTCAATGTTTACAGACACCGAAGGGGCGGCCATCTTGCCCGAGGGCACTGGCGAAGCGGCCATCTTGTCCATTGCATCCAGAGAGTCTGAGTGTGTAGCAACCGACGAGCTTGAGTGCGTTGCACTCCTCCAAATTCAAAATCGTCCAACATAATTTTTTACTTTTTTTTGTAAAGGGCATTTGGCTTAATCATTGCACGTTCACTTTGTAGACACTTGGTCTGTACTTTTCCCAACGTCACGCGTGACTTTTCTAACGTGATTACATCATGCGTGGTGCATCACAGAGCTAGTGCAATATGAGCATTTGTGGTTAAAAAGTATGTAATTTTTTATTTTTTTATAGAAAATGACCAATCGCTTCACTAAATAATTCCGAATCTGGGATCGTGTAGAGCCCTTTGAAGCTGCATTTAAACTGCAATTTGGACCTTCAACCCATTGTATCCCACTGAAGTCCACTATATGGAGAAAAATCCTGTAATGTTTTCCTCAAAAACCTTAATTTCTTTAGAAAGAAAGACAAACATCTTGGATGACATGGGGGTGAGTAAATTATCAGGAAATTTTAATTCTGAAGTGAACTAATCCTGTAATTGATGGTAGTATATGCTTTTGTTAAACCATCAGCCTGCATTACTTTCTACTTATTTTTTTAAATAATTGTGTTTAACAGATGAATGGTTAAAAAAAAAAACTACAAAGAATCGCAACAAGCAAATTGTGCCAAAACAACACTTTAGAGTTTGCCCCCACTCCCAAGAAGCACTGTGAATTATGTAATCAAGTCAGTTTTCCCTATGCTTGCAAATATATGCATATTTTGCTATAAGAATAAAATGTATGGTTTCTACATTCAATCACCATATTTAAGTTTTAACTATTTCTCCATCAATTTGTAATTAGATTATTTAATTTTCAGTGTAAATTATATTCCTCATTATAGCTGTTAAGGGCACAGTCTTCTATTTCTTATCATTTTTATATGCTAAACAATAACAAACAATATTCTGTTGTAAATGCTGAAATCACATACTAGGTACTACATTTGTTTTGAAATTTACTTTGCAACCATTAAAAAAAATTATGTTCTATATAGTATGAATGTGTGTAGCATGAATGAAATTCAGACATACAACATCTGCCATGCTGTCACTGTCATGTGACCTACGGTGTTAGTTGAGATGCTTCACTGTCATTCACAAATCCTCTCCTGTGCCCTCATGGGATAGTCAAGTGTCCGGCGAATGCACACTTCAGAATCTCACCATTTTTTTTTTCATACTGTATCATATGGAAGTAGGCATATTCGGATGCAGTGATGGTTCAGTGTGGGAGTTGACACTGAATGATTCACTGACTGAGTCGGATTCAAACTGCCAACTCACAAACAAGTTTGAAGATGTTCTGTGAATCTTTTAGACTTACTGATTAAAAAACAGGTTCATTAGTCATTTGTTCTTGAATTGGACATTATGGCTGGGGTATTGTTCATTGTTGAGTGTACGAAACTCTGGCACACACTTGAGATGGGATGATATCTGATGAAACTGCATATGGGCTACATTTTAAATGATTTATTTTTACATTTGAAAGCATTTTAGTCACAGTTTGAAGCCCTGGTCATTTGTGTGATGAACGTTTAAGATGTTTAAACCAAAGTTTAAGATGTTATTCCACAGAAAATATTGACATCTGCTCTTGGTAACTTCACAAGAATTCATGAAAGCACAAGCAATAACGGGTTCATAAAAAAACATTATTTTTGAGCCATCTAATTAACAAGTTCTAATACTGCACTGACTAGTATGGACACTTACAGTGCTTTTGTGTCCTTTTGAAGCTTGAAAACTCTCCATTCCCTGTTACTACACAGAATGTAGTAATGGAACAACCAGGACAATTTTCAAAATTCCTTCTCTTGTGTTCCACGGTAGAAAAAAATGTCACATGGATTTGGAAACTTAAATTTAAACTACGAAAAGTCTTATGCATGAAGTCTCAAGGTCTCTCGTTCATGAATAATACTTGTGTGACATGTCTGTCATGTCTCTCTGGTCTGTGGTGTAGTAATGCAGTGAGCAGAGGGTGTAAAGGTCTGATCAGATCAGCGCTCGACCCTGTTCAACAGTACTGCTGTCTGCGCTGTGGAATGGAGATGTCTCAGTTCTACCTCCCCATCTGTCCCTCCTCATCTGGTTGTCTGTCAGTTAGCATTAAGTACACATCCTCCTGTATCATGTCATACTCATAATACAGGGACTTCAGAGCCGCCGCTGTGTCCAAGCATTATAAAACACACATACAAACACTCAAACGGTCTACCTTTCCTCTAAACCAACACACACACACCCAACACACAAGCACTAATGTATGTCAAACTCTCTCAAACCTTTATATTTACAAGTAATTACTTAAAACATTTAATTAATGTGTCTGTGTGTGTCTATCGATCTATCTATATAATAAATTTAAATATATATAATACATAGTTCAATTTTACATTATTACATGCATTTTTATAAATTGATGGTTGAGAAACCTTGAGACATAATTCATAAGACTTTATTTTTTAATTTCTAGATTATTAAATGTATATTTTTAAATTTTGTTGCTTCTAGTTTAAATTTAAAACAAATTCAAAACCTGTCTTTCTCCATTATTTAATAAAGTAATTAAAGATGCAGCAATGTATCAGCAAATAATCGGTATCCCTGTATATTTCACAGCATTAACTGGGAGTGATTTTTTTTTTTTTCTTTAAGAAAATCAAACTATCAGTATTGGTAGATTTCATTCAACTGGCTATCATATTGGCAGAAAAATTTAGAATCGCTGCAACTCTAAAATTAATATTATATATATATATATATATATATATATATATATATATATATATATATATATATATATATATATATATATATATATATATAACATTTTGTTTTATATATTCTCATGGTAACTTATGTTACCGGTTGTTTAAAAATAAAATGTTTCCCCACTGAATTTCCACCAAAACCTAACAATGTGCTATTTAGAATGATCATATGATGAGGTTTAGGTCATAGCGCCCACCGTAGCCCGTACCCATCATTCATTTCAGAACAGTAAGTATTGATACTGGAGAAATGCAAATGAGCACTTAACAATAATGGCAGTATGTGCTCAGCAGAGAGCAAGGCACACACAGTATCCTTCATCTAATCATTGCTCTTTAAATGACCCTACATGAGGAACAACTCGCATGACTCACCCTGAATCATAAAAGCAGAAAAGAAAATTGAGTGCGTATGCATCAGTGGAGTGTCTCTAAAAAGACTTCTTAATACTTATCTCTTAAAAGTACTTGCCCAGGCTTAAGTTCAATTATACCTAAAAATATCATGTTGATAAAAAGTGATCCATTTTCATATTTTGATCTGTGTGAGTAAAAATTATTTTTGTCTTCCCAGTACAAATATCTAAACATTCTTAAAGGTGCAATATGTAAGAATTTTGCAGTAAAATATCCAAAAACCACTAGGCCAGTGTTATATATTTTGTTCACTTGAGTACTTACAATATCCCAAATGTTTGCAACTATTTGTAAATCGTGAGAAAATTGCAATTTTAACCATGTGAGGAGTCACCTGTCAGTTGCGTCATACCCGCGTTAACCCTTGGTTTCCGGTTTTATTTTGTAGAAACCACGGAAACACCAAAGACGCTTTAATATTTAAGTGTTTTAATAGGCAAGGGAACAACTGTTTTGATATATTTATAGACAGAAAACTAATTATTGTTATATAGCTCAACACGTTTAGTCTTATTGCTTAGTTTTCTTGATTTTTTTTGCAAGTACCATGTTTTACCATGCCTCAGAGAAAAACTCTATTTTGTGAAGTAGCTAACATAGCATAATCAGATGCAGCTTTATTTTTATTAACAGTAATACAGAATTTTCTCCATCATACAATATGTATTAAAATTAATTGCATGGCATTTATCAACACAAGCCATCCAGCATTTAATGTATCATAATTTAATGATATTCTAAAATCGATCTATCTTACTGCAGTGTGCAACAGTGTCTCACAGCAGCTGCCGAGCGAATGCACAGAGTAACGTTATATAATCATTTTCAACACTCTCAAATGTATCTAACATGATAAACAGAGCTGCGTTACCTCATACTCGTGACCGGAAAAGCGGAAGCGGCGCTGGCGACTGTGTCATAATAAAAGTTCTGCTGCTTGTAAGGTGTGTGTTGTGCAATCGCTCCAGCGGCCTCATTCAGCTCCCACAACACTCGGTCCTGCTCTGCTTCATACTACAATAACGTTAATAATCACATCCATGAACATGATTTCTGCCCGAGTCCTATCCTGATTATTTTCCACAGGCTGTGAGGTGAATACCAAATGTCCCAAGATTCCGCGCTAAAACTTGCCGCCATCAAGCTACACCTTTGTTTTGAATAGGCCTCTAGCGACCTCTAGTGGACAGAAAATTTTACATATTGCACCTTTAAGTCAAGATACATTTACTTGAGAAGAAAGATTAGGCTACATAAGATCAAGTCTTGTTTTCTAAAAAACTGATTAAAATTGAGTTTAGCTGTCTTGGTAGGTGTGTCTCTGAGACTAAATCTTTTTTTTTGATGTGAAAAACCTTCTAATTGAAAGAGACACACTGTTTTTTCATGCTATAAAGCCAGTCTATTTTAGCACTCTATTGTATAAAGTGCTATATTAAATAAATGTGATGTGACTCTACTGGAGTGCTAAACATATCCACAGCGCTATGATAGTACCATGACAGCTGCTGTCATTTTTGTTGTGTGTTTATTTTGTTATTGAAAGGAAAGCGTGCAGCACATATTTACATGTTTATCTAAACATCACTCTCAGCAGTGTGGGCGGCGTCGGGATGTTCACTGCAGTATGGGAAGCCAAACACCCAAAATGTGGGATGAAACGATGCAGTTGTTACAGAGCTTGCACTGCGCTGACATGTCATCGGCACTTAACATCGCAGGGAGGGCTTGTACAAACCCGATTCCAAAAACGTTGGGACACTGTACAAATTGTGAATAAAAACAGAATGCAATGATGTGGAAGTTTCAAATTTCAATATTTTATTCAGAATATAACATAGATGACGTATCAAATGTTTAAACTGAGAAAATGTATCATTTTAAGGGAAAAATAAGTTGATTTTAAATTACATCAACACATCTCAAAAAAGTTGGGACAAGGCCATGTTTGCCACTGTGTGGCATCCCCTCTTTTTATAACAGTCTGCAAATGTCTGAGGACGGAGGAGACAAGTTGCTCAAGTTTAGGAATAGGAATGTTGTCCCATTCTTGTCTAATACAGACTTCTAGTTGCTCAACTGTCTTAGGTCTTCTTTGTCGCATCTTCCTCTTTATGATGCGCCAAATGTTTTCTATGGGTGAAAGATCTGGACTGCAAGCAAGCCATTTCAGTACCCGGATCCTTCTTCTAAGTAGCCATGATATTGTAATTGATGCAGTAAGTGGTCTGGCATTGTCATGTTTGGAAAATGCAAGGTCTTCCCTGAAAGAGACGACGTCTGGATGGGAGCATATGTTGTTCTAGAACTGTTCAGCATTGATGGTGCCTTTCCAGATGTGTAAGCTGCCCATTCCACATGTACTCATGCAACCCCAAACCATCAGAGATGCAGGCTTCTGAACTGAGCGCTGATAACAACTTGGGTTGTCCTTGTCCTCTTTAGTCCGGATGACGTGGCGTCCCAGTTTCCCAAAAAGATCTTCAAATTTTGATTTGTCTGACCACAGAACAGTTTTCCACTTTGCCACAGTCCATTTGAAATGAGCCTTGGCCCAGAAAAAACACCTGCGCTTCTGGATCATGTTTAGAAATGGGTTCTTTTTTGAACTATAGAGTTTTAGCCGGCAACGGCGAATGGCACGGTGGATTGTGTTCACCGACAATGTTTTCTGGAAGTATACCTGAGCCCATGTTGTGATTTCATTACAGTAGCATTCCTGTATGTGATGCAGTGCCATCTAAGGGCCCGAAGATCAGGGGCATCCAGTATGGTTTTCCGGCCTTGACCCTTACGCACAGAGATTGTTCCAGATTCTCTGAATCTTTGGATGATATTATGCACTGTAGATGATGATAACTTCAAACTCTTTCTCTGAGAAACTCCTTTCTGATATTGCTCCACTATTTTTCAGTGCAGCATTGGGGGAATTGGTGATCCTCTGCCCATCTTGACTTCTGAGAGACACTGCCACTCTGAGAGGCTCTTTTTATACCCAATCATGTTGCCAATTGACCTAATAAGTTGCAAATTGGTCCTCCAGCTGTTCCTTATATGTACATTTAACTTTTCCGGCCTCTTATTGCTACCTGTCCCAACTTTTTTGGAATGTGTAGCTCTCATGACATTTCAAAATGTCTCACTTTCAACATTTGATATGTTATCTATATTCTATTGTGAATAAAATATAAGTTTATGAGATATGTAACGTATTGCATTCCTTTTTTTATTCACAATTTGTACAGTGTCCCAACTTTTTTGGAATCGGGTTTGTAAAATTAATTAATTAATTTTAGTATTTTTTATAAAAAGACACACCTATCATTGAGTTAGCCTGCTGAAATCACATTAGCCAGCTGGCAAGTTACAGAACATTTCTTTATTGTTTATCCCTGAGCAGCATTCTTAAATTGTTTCACCTGTTAAATGTGTGAGCTGTTAAAAGTAACTAGAGACAAGACAGGAAAAGAATGTCTGTTTTTATTTAATCCTTTGGTTTTGTAAAAAAACTAATCTTTTGTTTGTGAAAGAGCCATGTGTAAAAAGTCAGATGGTACTTAAGATACTTTAAGATAAGATTTCTGTCGGAACAAAATAAATAAAAGTTAAATATCTACATATTGAATTGCACAGCATATTATTTTTCTCCATTGCATCGTATTACACTGAATCACATCGTGTTGAATTGAATCGAATCGAAATCGTATCGCACCTCATCGTAATAGCAGCGAATCGTATCGCATCGCATCGGTAGCTGCCTATATGTATCTTCAATGTATCGCATCATTGGCTATGCATCGAGATGCGTATCGCATCGGCCTCAGTTATGGAGATGCACATCCCTATTACACAGTACTCACCACACCCCCATCTGGGTTGCGAATATAACCATAGCCAAGGGTCTTGTCAATGGCAAATCCAAACTCGGAGCGCCGCAGGTGGCCCACAGGAACGCCATTGCGGAAAATAGCTTCCAGACCAAACATTGGCACTTTCCTGCAGGAAAGACAAACAACACATCAGTGCTGATCAAATGAGGATCCCTAAATAACATGAACACTGGTCCAGAAAAACTGCATGGTATTTATGTCATATCCTAGAGGATATATTAGGATCTGGCTGTTTGATTTTAACTTTTAAAATGTTTTATGATGATGATAGATCAAATCCAAATTTGTTGTGTATTCAACTTCTACAGACTGTGTTGAATGTAGTTGTCTGGGCAATATGTAAAACATTAGACTGCTGAAATATAAGGCTCATGAAGCTCTAAGCAAACAATCAGGAAAAGTGCTGGGCAAACTCAGATATCTCCTTGAAAACAGTCAAATGTAAGGTGACATATTATAGCATTAGTTCGGCATTACAGCAATTATTCACTTTTCAGCCAGACGGTCTGTAAATAAATGTCAAAAAAATTGCCAGATACCCAAGGCTATGAAACCACTGATAGCCAGCATATTAGCCTACTGCTGTGCTTTGAATTTTAACCCCTAAGATCACATTCAGGAGTAAATATGCTGAATCGATGCTTACTTTTCACTGTTGTTGTAATGTTTAAAGCAAACAGAGCAATAAACACAAAAATGATTGTGAAATTCAGTCAAGGGCCCATTAAAGGTGAAGTAAGTGATTTATGAAAAACACTGTGATATTTGTTGACACTGTTGATGTCTCTTTATCATAGCTGAAGCGAAGCAAAATAATGCTTCACGAAAAATAAAGCAAAGATGACGAATGAATGAATGACAAGGAAGAACAAAAAACTGAAAAAAGTACACAAGAGTATATACAAGCAATAGTTGGTTGTTAGTCATCAGCAGCACACCAGCTCTAGACAAACAATGACACTCGTGTTACTATAGTTAACATTACAACAACAGCATATCTTGCTTCCGTGAAACAGCAAAAACATATCTACTCATATATGAAGCAGAAACAACATAACTTCACCATCCATTTTCAGGCCTGCCCTCTTAGGTCTCTTCAGCGCTGGAAAGCTTTTCTAATATTAACGCAGGTGCTAAAGCTCTTGCCTGATCATAACCCTTCTTTTTCTAGTGGTATTCCTCTGAACTTTTCTTATTTGTAATGTCTCTCAGCCATCTCTTTTTCTACAGTCTTTCTTCAAATCTCCCTCTTGCTCACTCTCTCTTGTCCCCCATCATGAGTGGACACGCCCCCTACTGCCGATTGGCTACAAGTGTGTTGTGCTGCTCGGTCCGATCCACTTTCAACAGCATTTCTTAGAAATCACTTACTGTGCCCCTGTTAATTTACCATGTTAATATTCTAGCCTCCTTCATTATGTCTACATTCATAACAGTGAAACTCACTCATCAACTGTGAAGCAGACGATTCGTCGGCGCAGACCCTCAGCCTTTTGGGCCTCCAACGCCTTCCGACCCAGGAAGGGAATGGAGGTCTTCATCTTACAGGTAAATGCAAGTCCTGCCTCTAGTGGAGTGTCATCAGGACGCAGATCTGCATGCCAATGCCTGTAACCTGATAGAGAGACAAACAGTCCAAATCATTTAAATAATAATAATAAAAAAGATTCTTATGAAAATGGAATTTTTGTATTCATGTTGGTTGGTTTCATATTATATTATAAAAAAATAAATAAAAAATATATCTATAATTGTCAAAGGTTTAATTTATTAATTCTAATTAATTCTGTTTTCAACAGAATGACTTCCCTCATGTTCACTACCGTTTAAAAGTTTGGGGTCAGTATGATTTGTTGTTGTTTTGTTTTTAAGAAAGTAATACTTTTATTTATCAAAGACGCATTAAATTGAAAAAAGTGACAAAAACGTTTTCTATTTCAAATAAATGCTGTTCTTTTGAAACTTCTATTTATCAAATAAAGCATCACAGTTTCCACAAAAAAGAAAAACATTGATGACATTTATTTGACTGACATTTCCAACATAGATAATAATCAGAAATGTTTCTTGAGCAGCAAATCATCATATTAGAATTTAGCTTTACCATCACAGGAATAAATTACATTTACAATATATTCAAATAGAAAACAGTTATTTTAAATTGTAATAAGAATAATAATTCACAGTAATACTATTTTTAAAAAGTTACTTTTTTAATTACAATATTTTTCAACAAAACCTTTTCCTTTTAGGAAATAATAATTTTGAATAATTATATATATTATTTCCGTCCTGAACTGGCTCAACTAAGTGCAGTGCACCGTGGGAATTTTCCTAGCCCTCCTCCTTCCCCAGCACCACCTGCCTAGATCTGCTAGAGGGCCCTCCTTAATTTCCTTGCAGCAGCTCTTATCCTCTTCACTGTATTTATGTGCATGTTTCAGCTCATGCAATGCCAGCAGCAGCAGCTTAGCCTATGTACAAAGTCTATGTACATTCCATTCTTATAAAAAAAAAATAAAACAAATAAAAATAATAATAATAATAAAAATATATTCATATTAAATTTAAAAATTGATATAAAATATTAACATTTTAATTCAGAAATTGAACAAGTTCATCATAAAAAGTGCATTCATGCCATGGTCTGTATGAAATGCATTTTTAGATATTTTTAAATAATTAATAGATCCAAAGAGCATCATGTCAATGAACCAAATAGAAAAAACATTAATAACCCTATCCATTATTATTAGCATGTTGATGCTTTCACATAAACAGAGATGGACTTCTTTCTTCATCATACTTAGTCATGAACTCAGGTAGAGAATTTAAACCATGAATCCACAGTCTAGAAATGACCTACATAGTGAACAAACAGTGAGCTGAGTGGAGTCTCAAGAGTGCAGTGGAAGTGCTGAAGTGTACAGCTCCAGTAATGAGTTTTTATTGTGTCCCACTGTCTACTGTTCCCTTTAATTCCATGAAGAACTAAATGCATAAGGGACACCTACCAAGCTACAGTAAGATTCAACTATTATCTCCACCTGACCTCTCAGCAGCATGTGTGCTTTTACTGTTGCTCGGCCAGTGCTGGTGCAGAAAACTGCTGCGGTTTACCTTTTCAGTTTAAAGCTGTATTGAAAGAAGCACTAAGAATGAATTATATATGTGGCTCTATTTGAGAGCCATACAATGATGTTTTATTCTTTCAGTGTAAATCAAAAATGTATCTCCATGTGGTTTTACAGAACTCTGAACGATCAATCGATCTCTGTTGAGTGAAACTCTCAGTGGCTCAATCACTGTTCATCAACAGAATCCCAGAGTAAATCAACTGATTTTGACACGCTAAAAGCAAACTTTTACTACCCCACCTGGAGAAACAGATCGCATAATGCATGAGGGGCTGTGAAAACATCTTTTACTACTGAACTAGATTTTTAGAAGAAAATGTAAGTGATCCAGTTCTGAGTGTTTTTTTGTAGCATGTTGCTATGTGGCTTCTAGGATGTTTTTGATGGTTGCTAGGCATTTGCTTACTGGCCCAAGTCTAAAGAATATTGATAGTGATACCAACAGTGATAGTAATAGTAATAGTAATGACACTAAACCATACCTTTCTCAATGCTCAGGGAGTCAATGGCCCTGTAGCCGGCATTACAGATGCCATATTTGGCACCGGTGGCCATGATGGCGTGGTAGACGGGCAGACAGGACTCTTTCGGGATGTGAAGCTCCCAGCCCATCTCACCCACAAACGACAAACGCATGGCCCTCACCTACACAAAAAAGAAAAAGAAAAACTGAAAAAAAAGGAGCAAATTTATAATACGTGTAGAAGAGTTTCCTGGATATTGAGTCAATTTGTTATGTTCAAGTAAGCATGTTATGGGTGATAAAACCAAGACAGATGAGACTAAATGATACAAAAGTAGAAATTACAGTGCAAGTATAATACATCTTAAGTATAACAGTGTTATATTATTGTTCAAGAATAATTAAATGACATGTTCTAATTTTATTCAAATTTTGAAATTGTTTCCAAACAAACAAACAGAATTTTAAAAAGTTTGCAGTTGGTAAGATTTTGTAATGTTTCTGAAAGAAGTCTTATATGTTCACCAAAGCTGCATTTATTTGATCAAAAATACAGAAAAAAAAATAATATTATAAAAAAATTATTAAAATGAAAGCAACTGTTTTCTGTTCCCATATATTGTAAAATGTAATTTATTCCTGTAATCAAAGCTGAATTTTCAGCATCATTCCTTCAGTCTTCGGTGTCACATGATCCTTCAGAAATCCTTCTAATATGCTGATTTGATGCTCGAGAAACATTTATGATTACCAATGTTGAAAACTTTCGTGCTGCTTGATGTTTTGTCGTGACATTTTTTCAGGGATTCTTTGATGAATAAAAAGTTCAAAAGAAAAACATTTGAAATAAAAAAATCTTTTGTAACAATGTAAATGTCTGATCAATTTAATGTGCCCTTGCTGAATACAAGTATTTCTTTCAAAACAAAACTTTTGAATGGTAGTGTAATTTAAAACAAATTTTAATGACTTAATTCCAGGTTAGGAGTTACATAATGTACACAGAGTATAACACTTTGACAAAGTAGGTGAGCTCAGTTTCAGAAGATGGTCTTCCTGGCGTATCTGTCCAGCCTCGACTGACTTCAGCTGCCTTCACCCTTCAGAAAACTCGACTGTTCATTAAACTGGGCTGAAGTACCTGCCTCTCACTCTTACCAAACACATTAACACCCAACAAGGGATCCAGATACAGTATCAACGGCGCTAAACAGCACAGCACACAACAGTCACTTAGATAATAGGCTGGCTGCTCTCCAGAACCTGCAGCAATAACAGACACATCCGTGTGTGTGTATTACTGTGTGTTTACAGTGATCAGTGAGAGGCGGTTAATTGTGCCAGGCCTGAGGGGCTGAAAGAAATGTGGCAGGGCTGAGATCATGTGAAGGACACCATTATCAGACAGAAACAAGCACTGTGCTCTAAACTGTAACCTGCAGGGAGATAGAGTGAATCATTTTTCTGGCCGTCAATAGTTGTAGTCTAATTCAAGACACTGTTAGATTGGTACCCTGTTACCCGCAATCGAAGAGTCTTAGCATTAGATAACCCATCTGCAGAGTGTTCACAGGCCGCATCATGCATATTCAGCCAAAAGCTGGCAAAAATCGGCGGTTACAATCTGATTGGCTGGCTTTATGCAATTTATTTCAAACTGCACAGGTTTTTATCAGTTCGGCAGGAATGAAGTTGGTATTTTTCCCAGCAGCCCTTCCAGGAAATGCAATGTTCATGGCATCACATCTTTGAAAGAGTTTAGTTTGAAACAATCAGTAGTTGGAAAATGCATTTATACTTCCCTTTGTTACACAAGTTATATCTGATTTCAGATTTTCCCACCTCTAAATGTCACAAAAACTGCATTTTTTTTTTTTTGTAATTGGTAAATTTAATATTTGCATATTGATTTGGTTGTTTTTGAATATCAAATTGTAAATACTTGAAACTTGATTTCTAAATTTCTCAAGTGATTATTGCATCTCTACGATGTCATTAAAATGTTCAGTTGTGTTGCTTAATATTTTTCAGGATTCTTTGATAAATAGAAAGTTCAAAAGAACAGCATTTATTTGAAATAGAAATCTTGTGTAACATTATAAATGTCTTTACTGTCATTTTTGATCAATTTAATGTGTCCTTGCTGAATAAACGTATTAATTAAAAAAAAAAATCGTATTGACCCCAAACTTTTCAACAGTAGTGTACATGCTGCATAACTTTATATTTATCTGTGATTATCAAATTAGTAAAAATGCATAATCGCATTGCCGTTTTTAAACAAATCTTTTAAATGAACAAATTGTTGTTTAATTTCATTCTCCCTAAAGCCTCTCCTTGCTTAGATTGTAAAAACAGTATTTGTTGTTCTGTTCAACTGGCCACCAATGGAGAACATCACCTGACCAGTGGCCTTCAGGTTTTTGAGTCGGGGCCCCTGCTGTGGGTTATAGCCTTTGGTTATAAAGAAAATAATTCTAATGTAACATCTAATGTATGAATGCATAAATGTATAATGGCGCTTGATTATATAAACTATATAAACTATAAACTTATTTGGCTACTGTATTTTCTTGATATACTCTGTTATGCATGAGCACGTTCTGAGGTGAGTGGGAGAAAGAGTGTGATGGGGTGAGGTGCGGTGCAGTGAGCAGAGATAAAAGTGCATGACATCAGCCAATAGAGTTGTGTGTCTATGTTAGTCACAAGAGAGGAAGTAGACCATCTGTCTGATCAACACATACACAAAAACACACGTACACATGCATGCAGAACGTGTCCACGGAACTCACTAGTGTTATTTTTGTTTTTATTAGGGTTGTCAAGTGAGAAGATTTTTAATCTAATGAATTACATGTTGTGCCGATTAACTATTTTAAAGGTGCCCTAGAATTAAAAATTGAATTTACCTTGGCATAGTTAAATAACAAGAGTTCAGTACATGGAAATGACATACAGTGAGTCTCAAACTCCATTGTTTCCTCCTTATATAAATCTCATTTGTTTAAAAGACCTCTGAAAAACAGGCGAATCTCAACATAACACTGACTGTTACGTAATAGTCAGGATCATTAATATGTATGACCCCAATATTTGCATATGCCAGCTCATGTTCAAGGCATTAGACAAGGGCAGCCAGTATTAACGTCTGGATCTGTGCACAGCTAAATCATCAGACTAGGTAAGCAAGCAAGAACAATAGCAAAAAATGGCAGATTGAGCAATAATAACTGACATGATCCATGATAACATGATATTTTTAGTGATATTTGTAAACTGTCTTTCTAAAGTTTGTCCATTTTCAACCCAACTTGGGTTGTTTTTAACTCAGCATTTTTTAGAGTGTAGCATGTTGCTAATGTACTGTTAAATGTGGTTAAAGTTACCATCGCTTCTTACTGTATTCACGGAGACAAGACTGTCGTTATTTTCATTTTAAACACTTGCAGTCTGTATAATTCATAAACACGACTTAATTCTTTATAAATCTCTCCAACAGTGTAGCATTAGCCGTTAGCCACGGAGCACAGCATCAAACTCATTCAGAATCAAATGTAAACATCCAAATAAATACTTTACTCAGGAATCGATGCATGCATGCAGCATGCATGACGAACATTTTGTAAAGATCCATTTTGAGGGTTATATTAGCTGTGTGAACTTTGTTTATGCAATGATAGAGTCGAGAACTCGGGAGGGAGCGGAGAGCGTGTGCAATTATACATTTCTAATTATGCCCCAAAATAGGCAGATAAAAAAATGAATTAAAAAACATCTATGGGGTATTTTGAGCTGAAACTTCACAGACACATTCAGGGGACACCTTAGACTTGTAAAAAAAGTTCGATGGCACCTTTAATTAATTGCAAATTAACCACACATCAAATTTGGCTGAGAAATTGCCCTCAAAAGATAATTATTCATTATTGTGTTAAAAGAGAAAAGCATCAAACAGACATTATAAAAAGTAGCTTTAGAAAGAAATATTTTATTTGCTTTAACATAGAATTTATTACACAAACGTTTAGGCCATAACGGTCATGATTTTTTTCTTCAGAAGCTGCATCTGAATTGGTATTTAGATATATTTACAGACCGTTTTTTCCAGCTCAGACATGGCATTAATGCATTTAGATTACAATTACAATTACAAATTGCATTAATAATGCCATGAGATTAATCGGTTTTTACTGGGTATTAAAGGGATGGTTCAACCAAAAATTACATTTCTGTCATTGTTTAGTCACCTCACGTCATTTCAAATCTGCATGACATTCTTTCTTCTGTGGAACATAGAAGATAATCTGAGACAGTTTTTTTTTTTTTGTTCATACAATGGAAGTCAAAACAGTTTGGTTACCAACATTCTTCAAAATATCTTCTTTTGGTCCACAAAAGAATGGAAGTCATACAGGTTTGAAACAACATGAGGGTGAGTAACATCACGCTGTGAGTTGTTGCACTGCATCATGTTTATCACCAATCAACTGTATGAAATGTTAAATGTGTTAAATCATTTTATTTCATTACTATAAAAATAATTCATTACTTCATTACTAATTAATTAAATTAACGTGTAAAATCACAGCCCTAGTTTTTATTTTAGTATTATTATTATTTTGTTAATATTTTGAATTATCTAATATTTTTTGATTTCTTGTGAAAGTGGGCATGAAAAGGAAGATACGATAGTCTTTTTTTTTCCTATTGTGACGTATATCTGAGTAAAACGGGTGGGACTTGATTTTGTGGGAATTGACTGGATTGTAGGAAGTTGGCTATTGCTAACTAAATGGAGGCTGACCTGAATGGCAGTTTGCAGTCAGATGTGGGGGATATTGAGCCCCAACCCTCCGCCGGTGATTTTAATTTTAGTTTAATTTTTAGTAATTTCGTTATGTGCTATTGTCATTCTGTTAGTTTATTTATTTATTTTTTTTAAATCTTGCTATTTAGGTTTAATCAGGGCTCTCAACCGGTTCAAGGAACGGAAACAAAAACGAAATCAAGTTTAATCTTTCTGAACAGAAACGCTTATTTGAATTTACTGGTGTCACAAATCCTGTCAGTTCCCGGACTACATTTCCCATCATCCTCCCTGCCAGTCACATGCTCACACTCCACTCCAATCATCATCAACCACATACACCTGAAGCACATTATCTGACTATAAAGGACTATCACACACACCACCTCACCGCGAAGTCTTGACTACCCTGGTATCATTTCTGAGCGTTTATATTCCTGTCTGTTGCCGTTACTGTCTGTTCCCTGTTATTGACCCGTTGCCGCCTGTCCTGACCCCTTGCCTTGTCTAGCGTCCTGTGAATGATATCTGCCTGTCTTGACCATTGCCTGTTCCCTGATTATGACTCTGCCTGTTCCTTGCTGTTCCTGTCTGATCATGATTGACGCTGCCTGTACGACTACGATATTCTTAATAAAGCTTGCAAATGGATCTCCGCCTCAGTCCCGATTCATTACAACTGGTTAATAACATTATTTTATAATATTGTTTATTATTTATAAAACCGAAATGTTTTTAACAGTTTTAGTTTTAGTTAACGATAAGGACACAGACAAATGCACAAAATGTGTACATATGCACAAGCCGGCACAATTCTCCTCAATAAGTCACATGATTTGAGCTATCTTCCATGTCTGTGGCACTTGGTGCAGGATGAGTTATGACCTGAGTTTCTGGTTGGAAAAATAACAGAGTTGATGAATAATAACAGTGATTCTTTGCAGAAGCAAGAACCACCATCTATAAGCAATTGTGTTCCTTTCTGTTATTCTGCTTTTGGATTTTCATCTTTCTCAGTGAAAGCTACTACTCATTGGATTGCTTTAACAGAAGATGTAAAAGGGTGTACATCTATTGGTCTTTTTTATATCTCCTCAACTCTTTAAACAATGACATGGTTGCAGTTTAAATGAATCCTTAATTATTCTATTCTTTTATTTTATTTATTTTTTATTATTGGCCCTGATAGGATGTGTGTAAATTTGGTACAATGCATGAAATAGAAACATTGTACATGGTCCCTTTTCAAATAAATAAATAAATAAATGAACTAATTAGAGCATGATGATTAGAGCATGTCAGACACATTTTGTCTGACAGAGCTGGATCTGCACAAAGATGGAGGACAGGGAGAAATAGAGAGCATTACCTTGTGTCCAGCGGCATTCACTATCTTGTGTGTGGAGAAGGGAAAAGCATCATTGCTGAGGTCGGAGTCCAGCACTTCCTGCAGAAGCTCACGGCTGTCAACACACAAACCGCAAGCTTTACTCTTCCATTACAGTCTGCACAGAACCATACCAACAAAATCAATGCTTCATAATTCAGTTTAACCTTTATACAAGTTTTATACAAAAGTTAGTGAAATTAACTAAGGAAACCTCATGGGAGGCATTTTCCTAAGAAATTACATTCTAACTTAAAAATGATTAAATGATTAAATCTAGACTTAAAATGTATTAAATGCCATTGCATCTATTTTATATATATTATATATATATATATTATATATATATATATATATATATATATATATATATATATATATATATATATATATATATATATATATATATATATATATATATATATATATATATATATATATAAACCAAAATGGTATTTACTGTAGAGAAAAGCAAACCTTTTCACAAAAGGCAAAAAAGATGAAAATATTGAATACAAAATTGTATAAAAAATGCAGCAAATTAACATAAGTGCCTTGGTTGTTGTTATTATTATTATTATATATTCTTTATGGAGTGCAGGAAAATGGCCCTATGTGTCACCATTTATACTCTTTCCATTTCATCAGGTCAGTCATCAGTCTCTCTCCTATTTACTCTCTCCATCAGTGTTCCTTTCTATTTTCGACCTGCGGCCCTCATCTGACCTGCTCTTTTCCTGCGAGTGTGTGTGTGTGGGTGCAATGGACTTGCTCTCACTGCATCATTTGGGGTGACAGGAACAGCTTGGCCTGTTTTGCATTAGTATGTGTGTTAACAAAAGCAGAAGGATGCCTGATGGATGTTTGCTCAAGAGCAAGAGTGTGTGTTTGGCTTCATGCTACATGTATCACATAGTACAGTTATCTTCCAACAAGAAAATAACATCTGTGTGGGCAGAGTGAAGACAGGAAAAAAAAGGTTTGAAAAAGGTGAAGGAAGAGGAATAGAGTCAGGGGAGAGATGTAATATATGAGGATGGAAATGATGAAGGTGGATTGCCATGTTTTCGAAGGACTGCATCATTTGTGTGAGTGTGTGTGTCTGTGTGCATTTAAGGGAAGTCTCCTTCCCTCTACCCACTCAAACATCACTCTGTTCACTGAAGCACAAAGGCCAACAACCACTCTAATTATACAGTGTGTGTGTGTGTGAGATTGAATCTAATTAGGCACTCAGTCTCTCTTTTAGCAGTGTCGGTTAAGCAAGGATCAGATATAGTCTTAATGAAATCACTTTTCACCACAGAGCACAAACGATGAGAAATGAAGAGAGGCGCTCAACCAAAATGCTATAAAAATCTTACACACACACATACAGTACAGTCCAAAAGTTTGGAACCACTAAAATTTTTAATGTTTTTAAAAGAAGTTTCGTCTGCTCACCAAGGCTACATTTATTTAATTAAAAATACAGTAAAAACAGTAATATTGTGAAATATTATTACAATTTAAAATAACTTTTTTCTATTTGAATATATTTCACAAAGTAATTTATTCCTGTGATGGCAAAGCTGAATTTTCAGCATCATTACTCCAGTCTTCAGTGTCACATGATCCTTCAGAAATCATTCTAATATGCTGATACACACACACACACACACACACACACACACACACACACACACACACACACACACACACATGTTTGTTTTTGTGAATTGTGGGGACTTTCCATAGACTTCAATGCATTTTACACTGAACAAACTGTACATTCTATCCCCCTACCCTGCCCCTACCCCAAAACCTAACCCTCACAGGAAACTGTGCAAACTTTTACTTTTTCACAAAAACTCATTCTATATGATTTATAAACCCATTTACATTGTGGGGACCGCTGGCTGGTCCCCACGATGTAGGTGAACTCAGGTTTATATTACATCATGGGGACATTTGGTCCCCACAATGTAATATAAACAAAAGCACACACACACACACACACACACACACACACACACACACACACACACACACACACACACACACACACAGACTGATCAGGCATTATGACCACTGAAGGGAGGACGCAAGTCTGGTGATTCTGCAAATGGCAACGCGTTCATTCATTATCTTCACTGCATGTATAGTATTTATAACAAAACGACATATAAAACAGAACCCTGACTCTTTTCATTTACATTTAAAAAATAATAAACATATTAATATATGTGAAAAAATATATCTGATTATCTTCACTGTCAGCACTCTAGTATGCTACAACAGTAAAGTTAAATAGCCTAATATAAAGTTATGAAACTTCACTTTGCCCTCAGCCAAAACAATTTGCCAGGGAACAAATTATAGATTCATGAGACCAAAGATCACCCGTTAGATATACATAAGACAAATTATATCTTGTTTAACCACTACAGAGACAGCGGTAAACGTCAGAAGGATTAGCTGAGGTAAGGCTGCTCTTGGCTGGGTACATGAGCGGTGAGCGCCTGGTGATCACTTGGATCTCACAACTCCTTCAACGTCAGATCTAATTTTTAAAGAGGCGCTATATTTATCAATAAACCAAAGATTTGAGCTTTAAACTTTGAGCTTTGTGCCTGTAACTACATCTCATAACATAATAACAGTAGAATGTTTAAATTACGCAGGTTTTCTCCTTTATTATTGATGCTTGCTGGTTAGTGCAAGATGCATTCTGGGAAACCTGGCTGTCTCAAGACTGCACAAGTCACCTCTCGATGCATCCTTCATAAAAGGGGCGGATCAAGAACACATCCAGGGATTTGAACTGTACTTGGCTAGATGTGAACTTTGAATTGGAACAGTACTTGGGCAGCGACTGTTGTTGTTTCCCAAGTCCACAAGAACACAAGCACAGACAAGAACGCATATTGAGAAAAGGCTATTTTGTCCTCAAAGATGATGTGTTAGAAGTAGGAAAAATAGGCAAGCGTAAAGATTTGAGCGAGTTTGACAAGGGCCAAATTGTGATGGCTAGAGGACTGAACATCTCCAAAACTGCAGCTCTTGTGGGGTGTTCCCGGTCTGCAGTGGTCAAGCGTGGTCCAAGGAAGGAACAGTGGTGAACCTGCGAGAGGATCATGGGTGGCCAAGGATCATTGATTCACATTGGGAGCGATGTGGTCCATGTGGTCCGATCCAACAGACGAGCTGCTGTAGCTCAAATTGCTCAAGAAGTTAATGCTGGTTCTGATAGAAAGGTCTGAGAATACACAGTTTGTTGTGTATGGGGCTGCATCTGCAGACCATTCAGGGTGCCCATGCTGACCCCTGTCCACCGCTGAAAGCACCAACAGTGGGCACGTGAGCATCAGAACTAGACCACGGAGCAATGGAAGAAGGTGGCCTGGTCTGATGAATCACATTTTCTTTTGCATTACATGGATGGCCGGGTGCGTCTGCGATGCTTACCTGGGGCACACATGGCACCAGGATGCACTTGGGGAAGAAGGCAAGCCGACGGAGGCAGTGTGATGCTTTGGGCAATGTTCTGCTGGGAGCTTAGATCCTGATATCCATGTGGATGTTACTTTGACAGGTACCACCTACCTAAGCATTTCTGCAAACCATGTACATCCTTTCATGAAAACGGTATACCCTGGTGGCTGTGGCCTCTTTCAGCAGCTCTTTCACGCCCTGCCATAAAGCATAAATGGTTCAGGAATGATTTGAGGAGCACAACAACAAGCTGAGGTATTGACTTGGCCTCCGAATTCCCCAGATCTCAATCTAATTGAGCATCTGTGGGATGTGCTGAACAAACAAGTCCAATCCATGGAGGACCGACCTCACAACTTACAAGACTCAAAGGATCTGCTGCTAACATCTTGGTGCCAGATGCCACAGCACACCTTCAGGAGTCCATGCCTTGACGGGTCAGGGCTGTTTTGGCAGCAAAAGAGGGACCAGCACAATATTAGGAAGGTGTTCATAATGTTATGCCTGATCTCTAAACATTAGGCCACAACTGCCCCTAAAGTGGAAGGGGACAGAGGATGTCACGCTCCAAAAAAGAAAAAAAAGAAAAAAAGAAGTATATGGCTTGTCCATGATATATTTCAAGTATTCTGAAGACGGACAATAGTTTTACGTGAGGAACAGACTAAAATTAAAGTGTTCTTGAAAATCTTTTCAATCACTTTCACTGTTTAACAGCTTGGGCATTCTGCTATAAATAACTGCTTTTGTGTTCCAGAGAAGGCAGGCATAAGGGTGAATAAATGTCATGAATTTTAATTTTCACATTCATTAAAATGTTCTTTGTAGAAAACAACAAAATCTGCCTGCTTTGGCTGATTGAATATCCTGATATAACATGCATCTGCTGATTCCGTCCCCTGACTTCATTGCAAATCATCACCCTTCAGTCAAACTCACAGTCGTTTCAGTACGTTGCAAATGCAGCTGTAGAAGCATGTATCTAAATGATGGTAAAGCATGCATTCACACTTCAGAAGTCAATATAAGCACACTGTCACTTGCTCTGCTAACGCTGCATAAATCTCACTCCCGTCCTGACAGGATCCCGTATAACACAGGGATCATTTCAATATCCACACAACAGTCTTTCAGACAGAATGTGGCTCAGAATATCTTTACCCAAATACCAGACATCATATGAGCTGCCGGGACAACCGTCACCCCTAAATAATGTCTAGACATTCACAAACAACGAGATTTACACCTGTAGAACAAGTTCTTTGAATCAACGAAGCGTGGGGCATCAAAACTGTTGAGTCTGTAACATGTAAGTAAATCACATTTTGAGGGAGGAAAGCACAATGTTATAATTCGAGCAAAAATATTGAGAATGTCTCTTATAAGGACAAGGGCAGCTATAAAAATCACACTATTATCATTACTCAGAGACGTTAGCTGTATCTACACACGGGCTGTGTCTCATTCCACTCAATAGTTCCCTATGACATGAATCTGTATACCGTGAACACAAATTCAAGCACTGCCAAGTGACTTGATTCACAAAATTTTTTTGAAATACATTACTTGTATTTTTTGTTGTTGTAAGCTCAACTGACAATGCCGATTACCACAACAATAATTTTTTGACCATTTCTTAAAAAAAAAAAAAAATCTAGATCTAGTGAGGCACTTACAATGGAAGTGACCGTAAACAATGTCTGTTAAGATGATTTTATTGTGAGAATAAAATACATCAAGTAACTTTTTGCATTTGTTTATAGCATTTATAGCATTATTTCAAGCATGTAAACCATGATACACAACAATTCAAAATTTGGTGGTAAATAAATGTAAAAAAAAAGAGAAAAAAATAATGAAATGCTTTTATTCAGCAAGGACACATTAAACCATAAAAAGTGATAGTAAAGACATTTATAATGGTTTCAAATGATTTCTACCCCAAATAAACACTGTTCTTTTGGACTTTCTATTCAACAAACAATCCTGAAAAAAAAAAAAAAACATAACATGGTTTCCACAAAAAAATATTAAGCAGCACAACTGTTTTCAACATTGATAATAAAAAGAACGGTAACACTCTACAATAAGATTTATTAGTTAAACATCAGTTAATGCATTAACTAACATGAACTAACTAATGAGCAATACATTTGTTACTGTATTTACTAATCTTTGTTAACGTTAGTTAATGAAAATACAGTTGTTCGTTGTTTGTTCATGTTAGCTCACAGCGCATTAACTAATGTTAACAAGATTTTAATAATTCGTTAGTAAATGTTGAAATTAACATAGATTAATAAATGCTGTAGAAGTGCAGTTCATTATTAGTTCATGTTAACTAATGTAGTTAACCAATGTTATCTAATGAACCTTATTGTAAAGTGTTACCAAAATAACTATTATTAATAAGTGAGATCCAATATAGTAATTCAGCAGCGAATCAGCATATTAGAATGATTTCCTGAAGGATCATGTGACACTGAAGACTGGCGTAAAAAGCTTCACATTTCTGCAGCTAAATCCTACAAAAATTGGCCCCATTCACTTTCTCACTGTAAGTGCCTCACCATAACCTTGATTTTTGCTTTTTTTAGTATGGCAGAAATAGTGCCAAATGAGCTTAACTATTTTGAACCCAGAATATTCCATGACGTGACAACATTTACGGTAAGTAAAAAAAAAAAGGTGCCCTTTTTATGGTGCCCTGTGTGAAAATCTCTAGAGAGCGAACATTTTGGCACACTTTAATGATGAATAAGGGAGCAGACTGAGAACCCATGGAAATCGCAAGGGAATGATAGTAGCTCCTGTTCATTAGTAGCATTGCTCTTCTCATTAGGATATGACGGAGCAGAGTTGACAGAAGCCACTGCCCTCTCCTAAGCCATGAAGAGTACAGTGAAGGAGAGGAGGATGAAGAAGGAGATTTCACAAAGCCGCTAACTCTTTCATCTAGCTTTCATCTGGACATGAGGACTGAAGGACACAGTCGAAGGACATGCTGTTTTGATGAGCAAAGCAGAAGTGCTTTAAAGGGCTCATATAATGAAACATCTAATTTCCCTTGATCTTTTGAAAGAGAATAGTTTCAGAACTACTTTCAGAACTCTGAGTCTTTATTAAGACAAAGCTGCAAAAAACACTTGTTCTGAGTGACTATCTTCATAAAAGACAGCAGACAAAATAAAAGTCCATCTTTGAAGAGTATAAGGCAAAGGAAAGCTACTTTTGAATTGCCATTAATACAGAAATATATTTTTTTGCCCAGAAGAAGGGTGTAGTTACAGCATCTACCAGCAGGGCTTGCAAATTTGAATGCCCTTCACTCGCTTGTGGACTCAGATGTGCGTCATTGCTTACGTTGCATGAGTGCCCACTACTGGCGGAACTCGTACATAAGGCTTAAGTAAAAAACACACTAAGCCCTTGATCACTTGGAATTCACTATGGAGCTGATTTATTATTTAATCCCCTTTTGTACTTATGAATTTGTTTTATGCAACATTCTATATGCTTATAAGTTGTGGGAGAAAATATATAAAATCCTATAGGTATATGAGCTGTTGGAGAAAAATAAAATGACACAAATGAAACAAAATATCAATAGTATAAACTTTGACTGTGACCATAAGGTAGCTACAAGTACTATGTGATTAAATCTCAACATAATTAATATATTATACACTATTATGTGATTAATTCTTAAAATAATCAATATATCATACACTTCAGTTAAGCGCGATCTGCTGTGATCATAATCACAATCAAGTTGAGTTGTAAGATATAGAGCTGCTTGAAGTGTACATCAGAGTAGACTCGCTCCCTCGGTCAAAATCGAGGGGATGAGGGTCTGTCCATATAAACTTCCCTCGTCCACTTTACGAAGTGGAACACACTTCAAAATGGTGGCAGGGAAGTGCTTAGGGAAGTTCGCGAGTGTGTGTCTAAAAGTGGAGTGGAACGCAGTCTAGCTTAATCTCGACCCCTTGGTTGCTGTCAATAGGGTCATAGGGAGGGTGGGAAAATATTCTATTCTTTCCTGAATCTCTTCATATTTTTCCTTTTTTTTATCTGTTTTCAGTTTACAAGGGCAGAGGTGAGAGAGACAGCATCAACTATAATGATAATGACAGAGAGGAATGATATCGTTGGAATCATTTTAGTACGTTTTTTTTCCAGCTGATGAATGATAATAACATTTGACAGCCAATCAGAATCCATATGAATCTAGAGAGCTCAAGCATTTAAAGCGGCAGACAACAAAACAGCAGTGTGCACTAATAATAAACAGAACATTATCATGTGTTGGTGTGGATGCTAATATAGTTATGATTATAGCTATTCTTCTTGGTTTGATATAGTTATGATTATAGCTATTCTTCTTGGTTTGAACAGGCCTTTAGAATTTGGCCAAAAGAAGGAATAAATACTCAATTCAACAACTGACTAGATTTTGAACAGAGTCTATTTATGTGTGTGTGTACTTGTGCCAACCTCTTGGGTCCCTGTATGCTGATCATGCCCATGTCCTCGGTGTGGTCTATTAGTGTGCAGCGGAAACCCTGGTCCTGCAGCACTGACTGAATATGGCTCCAGTTGTGCTGGGCCACACCACCTCCAATGGCCAGGTAGTATGCATCACCTTCAGCGCACACACACACACACACACACACACACACACACACACGTGTGTGACACACAAGCAGTGATGTGAATATAAACTCATGACTTCCTCCTAACATGCTGATGAGATGCCCATAACGTCCTGTTTCAATGCCTTGCACATCAGTTCTGTGACCCTGAACAGAATAAATCACGTGTGTTGTTTACCATTAGATTCGGGTGTCAGTGGGAGGTGGGCGGGGCTTGGCTCCAAACGACTGACGGTGAGGTCAGACTCAACTCCACCCCTTTTGTTTAACATGCAGGTGTAGACTGTGGAGCCTGAAACAAACAAACAGTCAAGATGATTACACTTCAGAAAGTAGAAAATAGATATTCACAGTGTGGATGGATGGGAGACTGAATTGGCAGACAGACATCAAAGAGGAGACATCTCACCTGGAGCTTTGTTGACATCAGCTGTAAACAGCCAATCAGCTGCCTTCTTTGCATCCGGACCAGTCAGGTAAAACTTACCAAAGTAGGACATATCAAACACAGCTACAGCATTCCTACAGGTCAGACACTCGTCCCGAATCTGGGATCAAACAAACATGTAAAATATATATATATTTTTTTTAATCTAAAAACAAACAAAAAAATAAACATACGTAAAATAAATAAATACTGGAACTGGAAACAAACACTCTCACAAACTTCGACAAAGTTTGCTCACCACATCATGATGTGGAGGGAAGGCAAAAGTGTACTCTTTGCCGAGTATCTCGCTGTATTTGTAAACAGTGTTCTTGGGGACGTCGTAGGCTCCATAGTAATCATAATCTAGAACCTGAGAAAAGGCCAATTGCCAATTTAGCAGACAAATAAATCAACAGGCAACACAGAACACAGTGATTTCTGCCCTAAGGTAATGTTGCATTTGTGTGTGTGCGTGCAGAAATCTCACTGGAGCAGGTCCATCTCGGTTGAACCATCCAGGTCTCTCCCAGCCGTGTCTCTCTTGAAACACACAGCCCTGTTCCTGCAGCACCTGTTAAACACAACCATCAAATATCAGGCTAATAAACCTCAAGCGCTGTATTATAATCATAATCAGGGTTCAACAGTCAATTGTCCTTTTGTGCGAGCGCTGCATAGCCACTGAAAACGTGTATTCGTTGATCTCTGTTTTTCTGTGATGTATTTTAAATAGTTTTGGAAATTCTTCTGATTTGTTACCTAACTGGCTAACATAGATGAGGTTTAGTCTCAAACCACTTGAAAGCATCAGTAAGAATGTGTTGAAAACTACAAATCAATCAGTAAAGCTTTGCATTGCATTTACATTATAGTATATGTATTATTCCCAGCATGCTGCAAGTTTTTCTTTTATAAATGCTGTAATTAAAACTTAATATTTAAATAATAATACAATATTTCTTGCAAATATATAAATACTGTCGATCGTTTAAAACTGTAAAATTAAAATGTATAAAGAAGAATATATTTTTACTTTTTACTAAGAATGAAGGCCAGTTTCACCGATATCAACACTGATACTGATGCCTCTATTAAATTTTATTTTTCAATTTCTATGGATAAAATGAGTTATTATAGCTATTGAATATTACAGTATAATTGAAACTTCAAATTAATTTTATTTATGATTAATTATCAATTACTAACAACTTTGTCAACTGCTCTCTCCCTCGCTTTGTGGAGCTGGAAAGTGATTGTATGCAGTCTTTGTGCCCAAAAGGAGGGGAAGCATCTTAAAGAAACTGCTGTTCTGTCAGTTCCGCCCAGCCCCCCGAAGCAAAACGACGTCGCATACAGGTAAGGAAGCTGCTGCCATAGCTTTTTTACCATAACACTGTTTGAAGATTAGAAAAAGTATGACGCAATTTTCAGTGATAAACCTACACTTATAATAACTGTTTTGTTAATAACCCTCTGTCGATCCAACTGTCCAGGGGCAGTGATACAAAAATTCAGAAACAATCTGTAGTTTTCATGAAAGCCCTGGAGCTGTCAAAAGTCTGCTGGATGACGCAAAACACAGATGACAAATAAACGTGAATTTCTCAGTCCTAACACCAATAAAGAGTTAATATTTTTTATTTACATATACTATAGACACAATATAAAGCGGCATACTTACATTATTATTATTATCATTAAGGGTAACACTTTACAATAAGGTCTCATTTATTAACATTAGTTAATGTATTAACTAACAATGAGCAATACATTTGTTACAGTATTTATTCATCTTTAATGTAAGTTAAAAATACAGCTGTTCATTGTTTGCTCATGTTAGCTCACAGTACATTAGTAACAACAGCAATCCTCAACCTGCCATACGATTTGGGGTATCATTCATGTCAGTAGCACAAACAGTGCAGGATAAGTTATGCATAGGGTTAGGGTGTATGTAGGTAGTAGTAATAGTGATGCTTGCCTCATCAAACACCCCTAATCAATACTGATTCTGAGCAGAAATTCCAGTTTAGGCAGAATAAAGTGTTTTGGATGTGGCATCCTTCCCTAACGCTTTTGTTTTCCACTGCTCGAAATAGCCCATCACGATTTTTCTGGCTATTCTTGAGCTCCAAAACAAAAATAAAGGAATTGGTCCACCCTCCTTCCCGGCCCCCCACACAGCACCAGATTCTCGCTTTCTATCTCCCAGGCCAGAGAAACACTGGTTGCTAGGCAATTTGCCTTCCTTCTCCAGGGTTTTTGAAGTCCACATTATTCTCCTGGAGTAAAATATGAGCTGACGAGCTTTCCATGAGTCATGCACAGCAACATGTCTTATCCAGCATGAAAGACTATTATTTATTGTTTTTGATAATTATAATGCTAGTGTTCTTTAACAGGTCCAGGCTAAAAATATTGTTTGCAGGAATTAATTCAGCCACTGTTTCCATGCCAATGAGCCACTGTGGTTCATGCTGTTACTTAACAGAGGAATTTATAGAAGCATGTGTCAAAAAAAAGGTGGTGATAGACATTAAGAAATGGAAAGCGGAAGTTTCTAGAGGTAAAAACAAACCTGACAAGGATATAATTGAGCATAATTGAGCATATCATGCAATCATGTGGTGTCAGTAATAGAAAGCTTGTTCATCCAAAAAATAAAAATTCTGTAATCATTTATTCACCCTTATGTTTGTCAAAATCTCCAGGAGGGTCAACCTCAAAAAATGACAAAAATCACCATAAAAGTAGTTTGAAAGATTTTAAAAAGTCTTTTAAGACTTTTTTCACAAATGGATAAAAAGTAGTAATGTACGATATTGGGAAAGTATTTTTTACTGTGATGTATATTGCAAAATGAAAAAAAATATGAAAGGGATTATCTCAATAATACTTGAATTGCTATATCTGGAAAGAATTAATCATTCTAGAATTAATTGGTGATTTTGTTGATGAGATTATTTGCATAGAAAAAAAAACAAACAAAAAAAAATACTTTTGGGAAATACTCTAAACATTTGAGTGTTTACAATTCGTACAAAAACCAATTAAACTCTTTCAGTAAACAAAGAGAACAGAGTTTAAATATTGAATTTTCATAGGCCAGATTCTCACATTTTCATATATTTGTTTAATAAAAATATTAAACAAAATAAATATGCTGCATCATTTGAATAAAAAGATGTACTCCTCAACAAAATCATGCTAATGAATAATATTGTTCTGTAAAATAAAAAAAATTGTACTGTAAAATGAATAAATTATTATTTAATAAAAAATATGCATTTTATAGCATACTGTAAAATTATATTACTACTTAATTTCAAACCATTGCGATTTATTATCGATTACATACAGTGGCATGAAAAAGTATGTGAACCCCTTACAGAATCTGTGAAGATGAGAATTATTTTAATAAAATAAGAGGGATAATAAAACAATTAATGTTATTTTTTGTTTAGTATACTGTCCTGAGTAAGATATTTTACATAAAAGATGTTTGCATTTAGTTCACAAGACAAAACAATAGCTGATTTTATTAAAATAACCCCATTCATATGTGAACCATTGATTCTCAATACTGTGTGTGGTTACCTGATGATCCATGACTGTTTTTATGTTTTGTGATGGTTGTTCATGAGTCTCTTGTTTGTCCTGAGCAGTTAAACTGAGCTCTGTTCTTCAGAAAAATCCTCCAGCTCCTGCAGATTCTTCAGCTTTCAAGCATTTTTGCATATTTGAACCCTTTCCAGCAGTGACTGTATGATTTTGAGATCTGTGTTTTCATACTGAGGACAATTGAGGGACTCAAAGTCAACTATTAAAAAAGGTTCAAACATTCACTGATGCTCCAGAAGGAAACAAGACACATTAAGAGTCGGGGGGTGAAAACTTTTGAATTCAAATATCAAGGTAAATTGTACTTAATTTTTCTGCCGGGAAACATGCAAGTATCTTCTGTTGGTTCTGAAGGGCAGTACTAAATGAAAAATAATGATATTTCAATATATAAAAATATAATCTTCATCCTGTTCAAAAGTTTTCACACCCCGACTCTTGCATCGTGTTTCATTCTGGAGCATCAGTGAATGTTTGAACCTTTTTCAATAGTTGTGTTTGAGTCCCTCAATTGTCCTCAGTGTGAAAAGATGAATCTCAAAATCATACAGTCACTGCTGGAAAGGGTTCAAATATGCAAAAAATGTTTGAAAACTGATGAATCTGCAGGAGCTGGAGGATTTTTCTGAAGAACAGAGCTCAGTTTAACTGATCAGGACAAACAAGACTCATGAACAACCATCACAAAACATAAAAACAGTCGTGGATCATCAGGTGACCACACACAGTATTGAGAATCAATGGTTCACATACTTTTGAATGGGGCCATTTTAATAAATTCATCTATTGTTTTGTCTTGTGAACTAAATGCAAACATCTTTTATGTAAAATATCTTACTCAGGACAGTACTAAACAAAAAATAACATGCATTTTTTATTATCCCTCTTATTTTATTAAAATAATTCTCATTTTCACAGATTCTGCAAGGGGTTCACATACTTTTTCATGCCACTGCATCAATATATTGTACAGCCCTAATAAACATACATTATATGGAAAAGAACAGCCTAAACATTCTTCAAAATATCATCTTTTGTGTTCTACAGAAAAGGTCATACAGAAGTCATACAGGTTTGGAACGAAATGAGTAAATGATTACAGAAATCACATTATCGAGTGACTTTTTCTCCAACACGAAATAAATGTTCAACATTTTTACATATTGATATAAATGAAGGTTTAAAGTTAACTTCTGAGATTAGATGAAAGGCAGGTGTCTTTTTAACCAAGTTATATCAGTATCACATCCCTTTGCTAGCACTTAGCTGGATTAGCACAGGAAGATTTCCAAGCTTGAAAGAGATGAAATATTCAAGAGAAATTTCTAATTTATAGTCGTGTTAGTGAGGCTCAGTGGTCTAAATGAACGCAGAGTGTTATTATTGCTAGCTATCTATATTTCAGCAGGCTATTATTCACTAGGATGAAGCCTTCTTGTGCGGCTTCACGCCTGGAGCCTAGCCAGAACAAAGTGGTATTTTTGGAAACACTTAAACATCATCTTTTTAGCAGTAGCTTAGCAACAAGTCTTTCGAGCAGCCCCACAGATGCTGGCAGCAAACACTGACTAATAGATTCACACATAACACTTTTGGCTAGCTAAGTGTAAGCTAAGTTGCCAAGTTGTGAAATTTCTCAAGTTAAATAATGATTTACACTTAAAGGATGATGTTATGATGTAATTAATGCAATTTGTTCTCGGATCAGGTTTGTGGAAATTTTTTAGTCTCAATACAAGCAATTACAAACAGACCAGAATATGGGTGTGAAAGCAGGACACTGCAAGAGCAAGGAGGAGAGAAAAAGACCAAGGAGCATTTATTTTACATTAGTATGTAGCTACATTTTATATATATGTGTGTGTGTGTGTGTATGTATGCATGTATACAGTGGCATGAAACAGTATGTGAACCCCTTGCAGAATCTGTAAATATGAGAATTATTTTAATAAAATAAGAAATGCATGTTAAAATAAATAAAAAATGCATGTTATTTTTTGTTTAGTACTGTTCTGAGTAAGATATTTTACATAAAAGATGTTTACATTTAGTTCACAAGACAAAACAATAGATGAATTTATTAAAATAACCCCATTCATAAGTATGTGAACCATTGATTCTCAATACTGTGTGTGGTTACCTGATGATCCATGACTGTTTTTATGTTTTGTGATGGTTGTTCATGAGTCTCTTGTTTGTCCTGAGCAGTTAAACTGAGCTCTGTTCTTCAGAAAAATCCTCCAGCTCCTGCAGATTCATCAGTTTTCAAGCATTTTTGCATATTTGAACCCTTTCCAGCAGTGACTGTAGGATTTTGAGATCTGTGTTTTCATACTGAGGACAATTGAGGGACTCAAACTCAACTATTAAAAAAGGTTCATTTCACTGTTGCTCCAGAAGGAAACACGATGCATTAAGAGTCGGGGTGTGAAAACATTTGAACAGGATGAAGATGTCACAATTTTTCTTATTTTGTTTAAATATCATTGTTTTTCATTTAGTACTGCCCTTCAGAACCAACAGAAGATACTTGCATGTTTCCCGGCAGAAATATTAAGTACAATTTACCTTGATATTTGAATTCAAAAGTTTTCACCCCTCGGCTCTTAATGCATTGTGTTTCCTTCTGGAACATCAGTGAATGTTTGAACCTTTTTTAATAGTTGTGTTTGAGTCCCTCAATTGTCCTCAGTGTGAAAAGATGAATCTCAAAATCATACAGCCACTGCTGGAAAGGGTTCAAATATGCAAAAATGCTTGAAAACTGATGAATCTGCAGGAGCTGGAGGATTTTTCTGAAGAACAGAGCTCAGTTTAACTGATCAGGACAAACAAGAGACTCATGAACAACCATCAAAAAACATAAAAACAGTCGTGGATCATCAGGTAACCACACACAGTATTGAGAATCAATGGTTTACATACTTATGAATGGGGTTATTTTAATAAATTCAGCTATTGTTTTGTCTTGTGAACTAAATGCAAACATCCTTTATGTAAAATATCTTACTCTGGACAGTACTAAACAAAAAATAACATGCATTTTTTATTATCCCTCTTATTTTATTAAAATAATATATAAATTGTAATAAAGCCCTATTTTTAAAATATATAATAAATGTATTTACTGAAACTTTTGATATTATTTCTTTTTAAAAATGGAAAATATTTTTAGAGCTTGGCATAGCTAGAAAGATGCATATCCTTGATTTTTATTTGTTTTAGCTTATTTTATTGCTTGTTTTGTCTTATTTTAAATCATTTTATGTCATCTTGAAGCCTCTTTGGAAGTTTGTCGAGGCCCCCTAGTGTGCTCCAGCCCCCTGTTTTTTAACCACTCATCTAATATGCATGCATGTATAGGAGAACATATTTGATTATTATGGACAGCAAATTGACAAGGGGATAAAGAGAAGGGAAGAACCTGGTGGAAGGGATCTTTCCTCATGTTGCGGCTGGCCAAAGGTTCATCAAATGGAAAAACTACCGAATAGTTTTTAGCATATGACTCGTGACTTCGCTCTCTGATCCAGCGGTTGTTGTCGGTCAGGGAATGGTGGAACCGCCTGAGATACAGACAAAGGGAGATGAAATAAGAAACAGAGAAACACATACAAACACACACACACACACGTCATCTTATTTTCAAGGCACAGGAGCGAATGCTAACCGAGGCTGGACAGCGAGTTCAGAGCGTACTGCCCTCAGTGAATGCAGCTGACCTTGATAATACCTCTCATTTGATGTCCTGAGCTTGGTGTCATGATGTTCCTTTCGCAAATGTGAGCTTCAGGAGGAAACAGTACTAGTGTGGCCACTGAACACTGCATGTTAACAGAACCCCTGTGTGGTGTTTGTAATAATCCTACAGACACTAGTAGGGCTGGCAATAGGATGAGTCTTAATCAGCTCCCTAGTTCAGTAGTCAGGGCACTGATCAGGGAGTTAGCCATTTTAAAGGGGACCTATTTTTTTATTTTATTTTTTTACAAGATGTAATATAAGTCTCAGGTGTCTCAAGAATGTGTCTGTGAATTTTCAGCTCAAAATACCCATTTATTATACCATGTTGTAAATGTCCATTTTTGAGAGGAGGCAAAAACAAACGGTTTTCATGCAAGTATATTTAAATGCAAATGAGCTGCTGCTTCCCCGGCCCTATCCAGAATAGCCGTGCCTTTACAGCTAAGATACTCCAAAAACTGCCAAATACAAAACATCTGTTTGTTTTTGATTATCATCTGTCATGGCCATGCTCACATGACATTGCAGTTCTTTGTCGTCATGAACGTTTATTATTTTCATGCGTTTTGAAGCCATATCAGTTTAAAATTCTGATATATGGTTTTCTGAGCGCACACCTCCAAAGCATGCATACAGAAAGCTGTCAGACACTGGGCCCTGTGAGTATTAAACTAATTTCTCTTTCACGTCTTAATCCGCTTAAACTGTTCATTTTTGGGAACGCCTCCAGCATGATCAGTGTCTGAAGCACGCAACATTGTCATTGGCAGATGACAGTCCTTGACATCACTACTGGTACAACCATACCAATAAGTATAAACGGGCACCTGTATTAGACATCAACTTCTTTGTCTGAAAGAGATGTAGACAGGCAAGCCCAATGCATGGCAAAGAGACACATTGTCTCGTTTCCCTTCTCACGAAACCATGGTTACATGCTTAACCTGAGACGTTCTCTTTCGAATGGGAACTCGTACTGTGTCCTCTAGAGGACACTTTGGGAAACAAATACCCATGCTGCCATGCTGAGGGAATGACTGCCTAATTGGCTGTGACAAGTACAAAACAAGGACTCAACGGAATTAGATGCCAGAGTAAGATTCCCTCACTCGTGTCCACGGAACTGTCAGTGACACTATTCCCTACGGCCACCACCCAAGCTCGAAGCCCTATTTTTTAGACGGGTGAAGCTCAAAGATCAGGTAATGCTAGCCTCTACGCCAGACATTATCTTTAAGGGAATACTGACATAGGAATACCATGGAGCCTTCATGAGGATGCCTCAACCAATGAAAAATAGTATGGAAGCATTGACACATCTTTGTGCTCACACAAACCCTTCACGTTTTCTTATTGTAAATGCAGGCTGAATATGGTTTCCCTTGTGATCTTTATGCCTCAGCATGGAGATCAAAGGGAAAACAGAAGGCTCATAGGAGCGGGACAGTTATGTCAAGACAGAAATTACTCGCAAAATCTGCTATAAGTGATCTCCCATCTCTCGCGCCACCAAATCAGATCTCAATCGGTTTGTGGCACATGCCATAACTTCCTACAACTCCTAAATTATAATATAATAATGACTACTACACTCTTTCTGCCCCTAATTCCTCAGAATAAAAAAATTAATAAATTGAGCAGTTGCAATATTTGAGCCAACAAGTAGAGCCAAAAAAATGTAAGGTTCCTGTTTTTACTCCTTGCTCCGCCCACAACCCCCACACTCAATCCTGCCTCACAGCTGTAGCAGCCGCGGGACCCAAACCCTGGAGCTTTTCATTGAGAAATCCTCGCAATGTGTGGATTCAGCTCCTTCAAGAGCTGAATGTGCAGAGTGTTTCTCCATGATATTCGCTCCTTAAAGTGTTAGTTCACCCAAAAATGAAAATTCTGTCATTTATTACTTACCCTCATGCTGTTCCACACCTGTAAGACCTTCGTTAATCTTCAGAACACAAATTAAGATATTTTAGTTGAAATCCGATGGCTGCGTGAGGCCTCCATAGGGAGCAATGGACACTTCCTTTCTCAAGATCCATAAAGGTACTAAAAACATATTTAAATTGGTTCATGTGAGTACAGTGGTTCCTGAAGCAGTGTTTTGAAATCGGCCATCACTAAATAAGTTATTTATAAACCAAATCAGTTCATGTGAGTACAGTGGTTCAATATTAATATTATAAAGCGACGTGAATATTTTTGGAGCGCCAAAAAAACTAAATAACAACTTATTTAGTGATGGCCGATTTCAAAGCCATCGGATTTCAACTAAAATATCTTAATTTGTGTTCTGAAGATTAACGAAGGTCTTACAGGTGTGGAACGGCATGAGGGTAAGTAATAAATGACAGAATTTTCATTTTTGGGTGAACTAACCCTTTAACACATACACAGACAAACGGTCTCCTGAAGACAAGAAAGATGATGACTGCTAATACAGGTGCCCATTTAAACTCGCGGTCATACCAGTAGTGACGTCATGGACTGCTGACGGCCAATGACATTGCCGCGTTTAAACACGTGCTTGAGACACCGGGCAAGCTGGAAGCGTTCCCCAAAGTGTCCTCTAAAGGAAGCCCTTAAAGCTTCTCTATGGCTGACAAAAGCTGGTTTATAAGCGCGTATCATTACAAGTTTGGGAAGTTAGTTAACGCTAATTGTGTTCCCAAATGCAAGTTATAAGCGACCCTCAGAGCAGATGAGCTCTGCTCACATGTAAATGAACACAGTGTCGTGCTTCACTCTCAAAACATGCAACACATTTATTTAATTAAATTGCAGCCTTTTTAATTTGATATTTGCACTAAGCCATATATCTTTTTCGTTTTTAATTTCACTAAATGTGTTAAATGTAGTCTAAATTGTGAAGTAATGACTCTTATGAACAAGTTCTTTTAACGATTCAGTCAAAAAGATTCACAAAGAAGTCATTAAGAGTTATTGTTTTGAATCATCTAACAACTGACTCAATTAATTGTTCTGAATAGTTCTTGACTCAATGAACCAAAAGTAAAGTACTCGTGTCATGTCCGACTCAAAATGTTGAAATTCCCAATTCGTCTCCCATTACCCAGCCAATCACATAGCACCGCCTCAAACACAGTACATAAAGTAGTCCACACAGCAGCACTTGCTCACACTAAACATACCTGATATCGTATCCGTACATGTCTTTCTCAGGACGCCCATGAATGATCCAGTGAGCCAGCTCTTTGCCGCAACCTCCCCCTAACATCATACCTGCCAATCAAATCACAGAGCATAGGTCAATCATCATCCCACCACATTCATAACTGTCAGTCAATTTGATCCTACTTTAGACAATCAGTCAAACTTGTGTACAAACCTAAGCAACATGCCGCACTGTTTAACAAGCTACAAAGTACCTCTCTAGAAACAATCTGACTGACAACTGCCAATCAATTCACCATGAACGTTACCCAGAAGAGTTTCACCGTCAGACTGAATCAGTCTTCGCGAGCTCTGAACAGACATGAGAAGAATAATGAACATAAGTAGAGGAATACCAAGGAGGAATGGAGGACATTGTGAAGTGAGAGACACATCAAGGGGGAGTGAGACGAATGGGTGACAGGATCTTGGAGTGTAAGAGCCATACTGAGAGCCTGTGGTGTCTCTAAAGGACTTTTGCTTCATTAGCTTGCTGATGACTTCATTAACATTAGCCAGCAACCACAGAGTCGCTGAGTAATGGCCACCTTGAATTCCAAGCCGTGTCACTGCTTTAACTCTAACAGACTCTGTGTCTCTAATGACGGGCGAAGTATTTCTATAGAGCTCTCATGACAAAACAGAGAGACACTAGGCTGTGCTTACCAAGAACGCTCTAATACAGAGCTGTCTTAGGTGGCAATCATACAGAACATACTTTTGCATTTAAAAATGTGAGATGCAAAAGTACTAAAAAAAAAAAAAAACTTGTAAACCTGACAGATAAAACAACAATCAGAAAAATCTAATTTTTTGAAATGGAACAGTTTATTGAAACTTTAGACAAAATATATTTTTTAAAAAATCTTTAAAAAAAAGTTTACATATGTGTTGATACATCAGGCATTTTATTGAGAGGCCTAAAATGAGCAAAAATATGCAGTTGCTGATATTTATTAGGGGTGTAAATTGGATGTTTTGTCACAATATGATTTGGATTCTCTTAGCCAGCATTATGAGTTTTGTTACTACCTCAAAATATTTTGTGACACGGTTATAATTCTATTAGATTCAGGGGTATATTGATCAATATATAAATATTATGTGCCTATTTTACGCAACCAGTAAAATTTTTATTAACTCACATATGTAACCAAAATACATAACATGAATGAACATTTCTCTTGAAATTGCACATTCTGTATCCCCATTGGGACATCTACAATAAAATACACTTTAGTTGTTTTTTTTTTTTTTTTTTCTTCTTCAAGTCAAGCTAAATCAAGTCACACATGAGATCAATAATACTCAAGTCAAGTGAATGATCTTCATTTATACAGCACTTTTTACAATACACTTTTTACAAAGCAGCTTCACAGTGATAATAGGAAAATTAATGTACGGGGATTACTTTGGCTTTACAGCAGCTCTAGGAAAAAGTTATTATCAAGCTAAAGTAAGTTGTTGATTGAATCACTTCCATTGTAAAAATCATTAATTATTAACTTAGGGGCTGCTTACATGACAACTTTTTAACTAAAAACAAAGACTTTTAATGCGTTCTTGCCGTTCATTTACATTTTTAGTCTGTAGGTATGCGGATTTGAATGTGTATGTGCGCAGACGCTTAGTCTTTCTTTACAAAGTGACATTTCCAAATAACTTGTCTGGCCCACTTAATATAGAATTATTTTTATATGATGACAGCTTATGACATGACAACAGTCAAGAAAGTCTTTGAGGCGTCTGTGCTAAAATGTGCAATGTGTAAAATCTAGTGCAAATCCTCATTAGGAAACAACAAAAATTAGGTACTCCAGATGTAAAAAATTCAAGAACAATGTGCATCAGAACGGCCAAGGTCTGAGCCTACAAATGTCCTCGATGAAGGGTGCAGCACCATGACCTTCCCTGATGTCTGCAGAGGCTCAACAAACATTTAGTCTTTGGTCTGTTTTGCTACAGCTGAACTATTGGGGCCGGGAAGAGAGTCAAGCATTGCATGAGTTAGTGCTACCATGTGCATCCCATCCCTCTTTTTCTCACACACACACACACACACGCACACACGCACACACGCACGCACACACGCACACACGCACACACGCACACACGCACACACGCACACACGCACACACACACACACACACACACACACACACACACACACACACACACACACACCAGTTCTCTTTCTTCATCAAAGCATTACCGGAATCACTAGCAGTATTTCTGCAAATGTCAGGGGAGATGAGAAAGAAAACAAGGGGGTATAAAATGAAAGTGAGAAGGAGGTTGAGAGAGAAGGAAACTTCAGAGTGGTATATGAACATGCGGATCACATCACTGTATGTGTAGGCGCATGAAAGTACATGGTTCTGTTCCAAAACCTAGAGAGCTATGCTGCTGTCTACTGCCTACATAGGCAGCTGCCTTCTAAGATAGCATATTGAAGGCCCCTATATACTTCAAGCAAAACCAAAGAACAAATGCATGTGACGTAATTTCGAACAAAATCTGGCCAAAAGGTCTTTTGGAGTTTGTTTTTGTAGTTTGAAACAGCTTGCCAGTGCGAATTTTCCAGGAAAACTTCCCGCTGGTTGTTAAATATCTTTAGAATGCCACTGGTCCATGACAATGGTCAGACGGAGGTAAATCTTTTTCTCACTGTTGTCATTTTTGTTGTGTGTTTGTTGTGTTATTGAGAGTAAAGCACGTAGCACATATTTTTTACATATTCTTCTAAATGTCGCTCTCAACAACATGGGCAGCATCAGGATGTTCGTTAACAGTGTATCATTGCACAGCTATTTTTACCCCTGAACGAAGAGCAAGAAAGAAATTTGCCATGAGTATATTGAGGTCTTAACCGTGGAACCTCATGAGGGAACCGATTCAAATTGCTCTACATATGCAACATCTCAAATGAAGACCACAGCAAGCTCAAGTCACAAATGATTCCAAAAGAGTTTGATGTTAACATGTTGCTAAGGTAACAACTAATCCATTTTTCATTATGCTGAACTATTTTTAATCAGTACTTGTTATTCAATTAATTATATAATAAACATTTTTCTAGATTTCTCACTGATCTTGTTGTAATGTATTATGGGATTGCTTTCTCCTCAAAGGCTACATATGATACTGCCCAACACCGTGTCCTAACCAGACGCGACGCGCAACACAAAGTATGGCAATGATAATATCATGTACTGTTTATGTGCTTTGTTTAATGTTAAAAGTGTGTAATGTAAGTTTGAATATCTCTGTTCCCAGCTTTTTACCTGTAATGAAAACAACACTGGCTAATTCACCTCAGATCTTGAAAATAAATAAATGGGCAAAAGAATGTTCAAACTGTCAACTCAATGTGAACAAACAAGTGTATTCTATGACAAAGATAGGTTCAGTAACTCCGTATGTACTTTAAATAAAGTTTAAATGGTGTAATATTTATGAATTTTAATATGTACTTGCCAATATAATTGTGTCTGCTGTGCTCTTGCCAAGAGAACCCGCCCACACTCTCTTCTGATTGGCTGTGGTTTTTGATTGATTTTATCGCTTCTCGTTGTCGCATCGCGTCTGGTTAGGACAGTCAAATTGCTCATCGCTGGAATCTTATCGCATTGCGTCTGGTTAGGACATGGTGTAAATGTCAAAGTGGACATATCTTAGTACCTTTTAACTATGTTAAAATGCTTTCTAGACAGTCAGCTCACCAGGTTTTGAAACAGAAGCTGCATCTGAAATTGCATGTATGAGTACATTTATTAAGGGAACTAACTTCGTGAGAGTTAAACATTATGCTCTATATAGCATGATTGTGTCTACTATGAATGAAGTCCAGAAGTACTAAATCATTCATGTTATCATTGATGCCCCTATAACCAGAATCGCCCCCATACCCTTACAGTGCTCTATTTAAGGAGACTAGACGACATTATCAATCCCATAATGCACCTCAATAATGAGTGCTACAGAATAACTACGCACTGTTGAGTGTTGCGGCAAATCCTGTGTCTCTCCAGAGAAGGGAGTTTGCAGCACTCTGTGTCCGACTTCACTCATTCATTCACTCGGAGTTGGTCACAATTTATGGACTTCTGCTTGTCGATTTGCCTTTTGAGGATTGACAACAGGTTTTCTATAGGATTAAGATCTGGGGAGTTGACTGGCCAAGGATCCAAAATTTCAATATAATGATCTCCGAGTCACTTCATTATCACAATTACCTTGTGACATGGTGCTCCATCATGTTGTAAAATGCACGGATCAAATTGCTCCTGGGTCTTTGCTCTTGCAGGACATTTTGATACCATTCTTTATTCATGGCAGTGTTTTTGGGCAGAATTGTGAGAGAGCAACCCCAACACATGGATGGTCTCAGGATGCTTCACTGTTGGCACAACACCGGACTCATGGTAGCGTTCACCTCTTCTTCTCCGGACAAATCGATTTTCCAGATGTCCCAAACAGTCACAAGGGGTCTTCATCAGAGGAAATAACTTTGCACCAGTCTTCCGCTGTCAAATCCTTATACTTCCTGCAGAATTTCAGTTACACTTACAGTCACCTGCCGCCTATATTGAGCAGCACTGATGGTGACATGATTCTATAGCTATTCCTCAGGAATTCCTGACACTTGCTGGACACTCTGGAACGTCTCAAAGTCTTCTTCACTGCAGCAGAACCTCCTTCCTTGAAGTTCTCGATGATCTGATAAAGGGTTCATTCAGGTACAAAATTCTTTGCAGCAATTTCCTTGCATGTGAGGCCATTATGATGCAAAGCCATTCTTTGGAGAATACCTTTGCAAACACAAAGATTGGAAGCACATTTTCTCTTCTTTTATTGCAATCAGTCCGTCCTCATAATCCAATCAGAATGATAGAGTGATTCCACCTGACTAGTACTCATTCAGACTAACCCATGTGCTAGTGAAATAATTAGTGAAATGATGTTACCCGGTCAGGTGAATTTGGGTTTTTGAGATCTAGGGTCCATTTTATATTAGGGTCAATTTCTCACTATTAACTATTATCTATGACTTTTGCCTCAATAAACTCAGAATTACTGCTTATTAATAATTAGTAAGGTTGTTGTTAAGTTTAGATATTGAGTGGGATTAAGGGATGTAGAATAAGCCATTAATATGTGCTTTATAAGTACTAGTATCCTAGTAATATGCATGCTAATAAGCAACTAGTTAATACTGAGAATTGGACCCTAAACTAAAGTGTTACCTAATCTAGAAACAATGTGAATCAACAGTGCAACTGAAGCAGCAAACTATGCAAAAAACATAAAATTTATGTCACTGCCAAAACTTATGCAGAACTTACCCACTATATAGGGAATGGTGATTGAGGGTACAAGGGGTGATGTGACTTACAGTGTCAGTTGCGCTGCTTAAATGCCATTCACAACTCCTCTTCCGTGGCCTCATGGGATAGTAAAGTGCCCATTGTATGTGCACTTCAGAATCATGTCGGAAGAAGGCCATCAGGGTGCTTTTTAGCCTACTTTTGAATACTAGTGATGCTCCAAAATAAATATTTTACAGAAATACCAAAACCAAAATGAAAGTTTTCATTAACACTTTAGTCTAAAATGTGACCAAGTTTTCATTTAGCTGAAAACCAAAACTGAAAATAAAGTAAATTAAATAATCAACAGTCAAATAAAAATACTAATAAATGTACTAATAACTAATAAAAAAAAAATACTAATAACATCTAAATTTCACATAAGGCCATTTTTATATAAGCTTTTTAAATAATAAAATTATGTTTCTACATCATTGTTGTTGAAATATAAACATTTAAATGGTGCCTGTAATAAACTTTAAAAACTTAATTAATTAACTTAATTTTCTTAAATATTTTCAGTTGCTGAAATTTCGGAGCATCACTAATAAATGCTACAAATTCGGACATCTACTCATTTTTATGTACTGCTTTTCGTCTACTATATAGTAGGGAAGTTGACAAATTCGGACACAGTGAGAACCTGTGTGTTTTCTCCAGAAGGATAACGGCTCTTAGCAATCACATCCCTAATGGGCCACCATCTGCCTCAGATTAACCTCTTCTCTTACCACACACACACAACCATGGGACATTTAACCAGTGATCCTAAAACTCTTCAACTCAACATCCACTTGCATATTTCTCTGTCCCCATCCAATGGTGTGGGGGTAGCACTGAACAGGAGCATATAGAGAGGGAAAAATCAGACTGAAGACAAACGAGGAGACATTATGGAAGCAGCAGCAGCGAAGTACGACATCCCCGTGGTCATGCATACTGATGGAATCTTTTGGCCTGGTGAGCGCGTACACACACACATACACACACATACACACACACACACACACACACACACACACACACACACACACACACACACACACACACACACACACACACACACACACACACACACTCACAATAATATTCCACAGCTCTGATGCAATCACACTCAAGGAGAATCCCTGATCAACATCATATGCCATAAGTACCAGACTAACACCCACTTTAAGCACTTCTCATTACAGTTTTGACATTCATAGGGTAAGTGTATCTGTATTAGAATGCACCTTTTTCTTCAAGAGAAAATATGGATAATTCATCACAGATTTCAATGCTTCTTCCAAGATGGAATGGTTCATGGATAATATAATGGCTTGTCATTAAATTAAGTTACCTAAAAATGTAAATTGTCACTCTTATGTCATTCCAAATCTGCATGACCTATATGAGAAGATTTTGCAAAAACATTCTTCAGTGTATCATCTTTTGTGTTCCACAGAATAGAGAAAGTCACACATTTGGTATGAGTAAAAATTGTCCAAATTTCGACTGGTATTATATATCAAATAACATAACCAATCACAGACTCTTGTATTCCTTTCTTTCTAGGAAATTAATTTTGCATGCTGAGGTCAGGAATCGATGTGTCATAAAAAAAGCAAGCATGCATCTAATATCTGACTGTGATTCCTATAGCCATGTATTCCGATCCGTTCACGCGATCACGGCCTGTTGTCCGTCAGCATGTCTGAGGTACGCAAGGTGACCCGGCCCACGCTGAGCACAATCAGCATTACTCCAGAGCCGGACTGAGTTTCATCTGACCTTCAAAACCACGATCCATCTGCATCCAAAAATACCACCGCAAAATGACTTCTTTTAATCTTGCCCTTAAATGTTATGTAATTAGTGCTGGGTAATGTAGCTACAGTACAAATAAGATAAAAAAATACAATATAAAACCTAGTTAAAATTGTCACATGAAGCACCTTCACAACCCAGTAAGGCTGCACAATTCATTGAATTGAGATTGCAAACTTTTCACAAACAGACACGCAATCTTAAAAATAAAATCCTAAATAAAGAACGATTTGGCTCTGTCTATTAAACCGATCACAGCAAACATTAAGATCTTTGTCAGCACTGCCACTGACCCTGAGAGAGCAGTTATCATGTTTAGGTATGAAACAGATTCACAAACAGTCTTTTCAACTACACAGTTTCATAATTTCTGTGTTACAGTAATTCAAATTATCACAGAAGTACTGGGATAAAAGTTCATAGTTCAGATATAAACACTGATGTTTATGGTAATGATCAAAATAGAGTAAATCACCTTTTGAAAGTAACTTGAAGCTTCAAATAAAGATTGTATCAATTACACTGTTCCACCAGTTGGTGGCGACAAGCGACTGTTAAAAAATTCATGTCATTGAATCATTCCTTCCAGAAATTTGTTCAAAAACACTGATTCATCCAGTAATGAAACAAGTGAAGTGTCTATGAGTGAGTCATTGAATTATTCATTTGAACCGACTTTTTAAAAAAATAATTCAGATTAATTAAACATTTTGAATAGACTGAAGCAATTAACATTGTGTCAGAACCTCTAGTAAATTACATGTTATTTTGTTTAGTTGTCTATTCAGAATCATGAGAGAATCGTGATCTCAACTTTAAAAAACAAATTCTTAATTCATAAAGAATCGTCCAGCTCTACAACCCAGGATAATCCCTCTTGAAGGATTGTGCACTGCACAGGAAGAGATGGATACAACTGCAATAGACTTAGATTGCTGGACATGTAGGGGTCAGAGATCAAGTTGCGTTGATCTTGAGTAGGTGGAAGAGTGGGTGAGATTGAATTTTACATGTGAACTATGCAGGTTTTCAGGGTTAAATAATTTATTTGCCACTGGTCATCTCTGGAAGAGAAAGGTATGTGTGTGATTGTGCAAGCTCCATGACCTAACCTGCACTGTTGAAGCCACATCCAAGGAAAAAGCCTCTCACTTCGGGAGCTTCCCCCATCAGGGGCTTGTGGTCTGCAGTGAAGGATTCTGAAGGTGGGAAAAAAAGTGTAAAAATACATCTTTAATCTGGTTCCCATTCACTGTATTTTTTTTAACAAAACTATAGGAAGAAACCTAATATTTTGAAATAAAAGATATTAATGTAGTAAGTTGGCATACTCTAAACATTCTTAAGGCAAAACTCCCAGTCCTCCCAGATCATTAATGCAAAACTTGCTTGGTTTATACAGGAAATCAAGTATACATAAATGTGGCCCTTCCTAATAAACTTTGGAACAGATACATACTTTTTTTGAACATACACTACTATTCAATTTGATCCATTGGGGATCAAATTAGGACTTTTATTCAGCAAGGACCCATTAAATTGATCAAAAGTGACTTTTATACATTTCTTTTTCAATCAGATGCTGTTCTTTTGAACTTTCTATTCAACAAAGATTCCTGTCAAAAACGTATCATGGTTTTCACAAATATATGAGGCAGCACTGTTCTCAACATTGATAAGATATGTTTCTTTGGCAAAGTCATCATATTAGAATGATTCAGCTTTGACATCACAGGAATATATTAAATTTTACAATATATTCAAATAGAACACATTTCACAATATTACTTGTTTTTATTATATATATTATATATATATTTATTTTTATTTTTTTTTTTTTTTTACAAATAAATGCAGTCTTGAGCATAAGAGAATTCTTCCAAAAGCATAAAACATATATCTGTGACATTAAACTGAGTATGTTTTATGTATCCTTTATATGTTCATATAGGTTTGTCTTCCATACTCTGATACACAACAGTAAATCTATCATGAGACATAATTGACAAAGCCTTAAAGGTAAAACAGCAAGTGTCTATTTTTTGCTTTTGTCAAAAATGTCCTTAAATTTCTATATATAATATTAATTAATTAATTCTATTTTTGCCACCATGTATATTGTCAACAAAAATAATATTCTAGCATAAAAAATGATTTTAAAAAATATGCCAATCTTTAAACAAATATTTATGTTGCACGTTTATTAATTTAAAAATACCTAGATGTTTTGATATAAAATTTACCATGAGAAAACAGTAATAACAGCATGTGAGGTATAGCTACCATTACTGTGTTGTGAATCATTAATGTTGCATGACATGACATGTTTAATATTCATTTAGCCTGTGTAAGATATTACATTATGCAATGAACTTTAAGGCAAAAATGTTTTTCAGTCATGATAACTGATTTGCTACGCTACTGCAGTTGATTATTGCTGCTGCTATAATTTCTGCTGCTTATTAACTGTAAAGATCTATCAGCCTGTGCCATCTAGAGTTTCATGACAGAACTTTGTACTCATAATGCAAGTTGAATGTATCTTTGACTGTTTATGTAAAAACAACAACTTTGACTAACATTGTTTCCTGCACTTCAGGAACAAACAATTGCTATGACAGTTTATAAGTTTACAATACAGCCCTTTTAAAGTAAGAAAAAAAAGGGTAAGAAAATAAGTGTAAGAGGTGGGAAACTTATGACACATGGTGCTGCCAATGGGTCATATCAGATCTTTCTGAAAGGCCTTTAAAAATTCATTGCTGCTGAGCGCCCACTTAATGGTCTATTCTTAATGGTCAAAGCTTTCAGTGGTAAGATATTGTATTGTATAGGATGACCCTCAAAAGCATCGAAGACAGAATGCAAAGAAATGCAAAGGCGAACGAGTGTAAAGAGAAACAGGCCACAAGTGCAGGAGAGATTGAGAGGTGAGACAGAAAAAGAGAGATGAAGAAAAGAGACACACCTTTTCCATTATTCCACATGAGAAAGTGTTTTCCAGAGCATCATCTGCTCTTTGTGAGAACGACAGAGAGTAAAAAGGAAAGGGTGAAGTTGCAGCTATATTTTATTTATCCATCTTCCCATCGCTCTTACTCATACGTCACCACACACAGACAGCTATAGCCTCTGAAGAATGACCCAAGCGCTCTGACTGCCGCCCTCAGCGGATCACACTCACTCTCAAACATCCTCAACATCAACAGAATGATTTCTGAAGGATCATGTGACACTGAAGACTGAAGAGTGACGATGCTGAAAACTCAGCAAATCACAGGAATAAATTATATTTTAAAATATATTCACATAGAAAACAGATATTTTAAATTATAATAATATTTCACAATATTACTGTTTTTACTGTATTTTTGATCAAATAAATGCAGTCTTGGTAAGCAGAAGAGCATTGTAAAAACTATTAAACTGCAGTGTGTTACAAGGATGTCAAAGTATATCAGTAATCTGCAATTCTGCTAATAAATACTATTCGTTTAATGCGCAACCAGATAATTGTGTCACAGATAATTAAGTCATCAGTTTCCCAAATTTAGTGTCTCAAGACCTCTGCCCAATGTTCATGATATACTGATTCACGTTACGGGAGATCAATGAGACGCAGCATGAATGTGAGCACTTCAAAAGGGCTATTTATTCAGAAAACACGCTAAAGTAATCGTGATTTTCAAGTGTAGTTCTTGACTAAAATGGATGCAGTTAATGACCGCAGATCAAACCAAAATATAAAATAATCATGTGTTAAATGGGATTCAAACAAAACTCCAGTGACAGCAGGCCTGAATTACACATATGCTCAACATTTCGTTTTTAATAGCTGATGAGCGGGTGAATGGAGTCTTTGATAGCACTCTCTTAAAATGGTTTGAGGAGTGCTTACCCACTGACCCGAAACTCGTCTGCAAGTGACCGACAGTCACTACAGTGTGTTAGAGGCATTTCACACCTGTCATCCTTTATTACAGCCAGTAAAGGTTGACTGAATCTCTGGGGAGAGCCGGAGCTGTGACAGATCAGCCAATCAGAGCGCAGCGTCATTTGACTGGCGGTCTAGTTAGCCAATCACTTGAAGATATGGACTGGCAGAGCACAGCGAGATCAAACTTGCTGTCAAAACGTCTGTATAGTGTGTTAATGAAGATACTAGAGGTACTGCAATGAGAGAAATACCCTAATCTTTGCAACAAAATTTAAATGTCTCTATTCTGCATCACATGTATTCTGAACAAAATATCTGTATATATGAAAAGAAACAAATGACTCTTAGCTTTTTGTTGATGTTGCTGTCATTATTGTTTTTGTTTGTTTGTTTTATTCCCTAACATACAATGGGATCAGTGAAGTTTGATTCCTCAATGAATGATTCTTATGAACTGGTTCTTTTTAGTGATTCAAAAACATACAGCTTAAATATGCAGTTTGATTCCTGAACAGATGAGCTTATGAGCCAGCTCTTTTGGATTAAAAAAAATACAGCATGAAAAAAGTAATTTGATTTCTGAACAGATTACTCTTATGAGCTGGTAATTTTTAGTGAGTCAAAAACATGTACTGTGACCATTGCAAATTGATTCCTGAAAGAATGTCTCTTATGATCTAGTTCTTTTTAGTGATTCATAAACATACAGATTGAAAATTGTAGTTTGATTCCCAAACAGATGACTCTTATGAGTTGGGTTCTTCAAGTGACTCAAAAACATACTGATTTGAAAAATATATATTGTGATTCTCATTCTCAAACAAACTATTCTTAAGAGCCAGTTCTTTTAGTGATCCAGAAACATACAGCTATAAAAAAAATGTAGAGTCCCAAACAGATGACTCTTATGAACCAGCTCTTTTTATTGACTCAAAAACATACAGCTTGAAAAATATAGTTTGATTCCCAAACAGATGACTCTTATAAACCGACTCTTTTCAGTGAATCAAAAACATACTGTGTAACATGACCAGTGTAGTTAAATTTCTGAACAAATGACTCTTATGAGCCACTTCTTGCATTTGTCTGTGTGTGTTTGTGCGTGCTTTTGTTTATATTACATTGTGGAGACCAAATTAATTTACATTGTGGGGACCGGTGGCTGGTCCCCACGATGTAGGTGAACTCAGGTTTATATAACATCGTGGGGACCAGCCACCGGTCCCCACAATGTAAATTAATTAATAAAAATACTAAATGATGTTTTTGTGAGAAAATAAAGGTGTGCACAGTTTCCTGTGATGGTTAGGTTAAGGGTTAGGGTTAGGGTAGGGGGATAGAAAGTACGGTTTGTACAGTATAAAATGCATTGCGGCCTATGGAAAGTCCCTTGTGTGTGTGTGTGTGTGTGTGTGTGTTTGTGTTTATGTACCTGGACCACAGACAGTGGATTTGATTCCAGTTTGTTCCAGAGCAGGCACTCTGTTAACGGCACCATCGATGTGTTGCATAAAGACATCCCAGTCCAGATCAAATAAGCTGAAGGCAAACTTATCAGACACCTACATGTTCAGAGAACAAAATACACAATTTTATAGTCACACACAATAATGGAGTGGCCTGGTCAGATCTGATGAGCTTACTGCTGCCATAAATCCAGCACTAGATCTATGATTCAGAAGGAAGGATGACAATGTCACTATTGTAAAAGCACAAATCAAGTTTAACTGCTGGTGACCAAACGAAACCTTAAAAACGTCACTGACCAATCATTAACAACTGTAGCCATCGTCCGTTTACTCAGAAGTACATTATTTCGAATGTATGTCTATGGATAATCTATGTGTTTGAAATTTTAAAAGCAATTTAGCAGAAGTTAAAATAATTATATTTTAGAATTCCAAATAAAATAAAATAAAATAAAAATGTACAACTGTATATATTTTATTTAAAAAATAACCACACCATTTATCTTCAGTTTAATCTTATGGGATGCTCTGTAAAGCTTGTTTGAGTTAGCAACAATAACCAGCTTAGTGAAGTCAATTTTCTTCTTTACAGGAGTTTGGGGGTAACTGGGACAATTATGAAGAACGTTTCTAGAGTCAATTTTGATTGCATGTTGATTTTATGGAGCAGACTGACCCCCACCCACCATCTGCACAGCTCAAACTTCACTTTCTTGGCACAACAAGTATGCTTCTTCCATGAACACTTTTCAATTTGTAATTTTGTTTAAGCAAAGTCCTCTCTGCTTGTCACTGTCTTTGCTCACTGCCACAGGGGACTGTCAATGAACTCAAAACCGTGGGATGGAAAGAAGCAGCAGACGGTGTGAGCAATCCGACAGCTGATGAAATGCTGATCGCAAAAAATTTAGAGAATATGTGGCCGGTGTGGAGCAGACTGAAGTTTAAAAATAAAAACTGTAGAGGCTGCATGTGTTGAGAACAGGTCAGGTTTCACACTGTCTCATTAAGGGTTTTCAGACCAGAAACACATTCCTCAAAATGTTCACACTTCCTTAAGATATTGATTCACTGTTTCATAGCATGACTGTTGCTTTGCGTAGTGAAAGTGTGAGGTGACAGAGAGTGAATTTAATAAGAGAGTTCTGTTACACACAGAACACTGCTGGCTGGAGATTATAAAGGAAATGCAGTGTAAATGTGGTCAAAGGGGAGGGCGACATTTGAAAAAAAAGAAGAAAAAAAAAGATCTCCAGTCATTACACTGGAATATCTGCAGACAGACGCTTTCTCAAACACACACACACATTTGGAATCATACAGTATTACTTGTTCCTGCAGTATGTGATAAGTATACTATGCACAGTATGTGCATTTTCCTTTATTTTGGAGATTCAGTGTGAAATATTACAATATAAAATATATTAAAAAGTTTAATGTCAGGTGTGATTAATCATGATTAATTATAGAAAAATGTGTGATTAATGAGCTATTTTTTTGATCGATTGACAACACTAGTTTAAAAACTATATAGACAAACCAAACGCAGCAAAGATACACCATAAACAACTACAGCAAAAATATGGCAAGAATAACAACTTTTATATCTCAAACTCAGTTATACTATTTTTCTTTTGGAAACAGTCATTACAACTTACATCATCCCAGAATATGGGGTTCTGTTCGTAGCCTCCCACAGAAAGAGCGTCACCTTGAAGACGGAGGTAGACAGATGCATCATGGTCCCTGACGTTGGGCATATTCTAGTGGAAAAAGACATTTTAGAAAGTACATTATATTCATGTATTACAAAGCTTTTTGAAGGAGCCATATGGTGGAATTATAAACATGACATGACACATATGATCAGTGGGTACAGTTATATTACCACTATCCTGTGTAATTTATGGAAGCTTATAGAAGCTTACACCAAATAAAAACGATTTTAAAAGGGAATTGTGACTTCTCACTATTCTGACTTTATTTCATGTAATCGTGAGAAAAAAAAAATCTCAGAGTAGTGAGATATAAACTCACAATTATGACTTTATTTCCTCTCAATTATTATTTTTTTTTAATCTCACAATTCTGACTTTCTCAATTATGTACGGAAGAGGATTAGGGCCAAGCAATAATAAAAAAATAACACCATCTCGAGAATAAAGTTGTTAAATTTCAAGAAAAAAATTAAATTTTGAGAAAAATGTTGAGATAAAATGTTGAGAATAAATTCATTAAATTATGAGAAAAAAGGTATCTCGACTTTTTTCTCGTAATTTAATGGCTTTATTCTCATAATTTAATGAGTTTATTCTCAACATTTTATCTCAATTTTTTTCTCGAAATTTAACATTTTTCTCATAATTCAACGAATTTGTTCTCATAATTTAACAACTTTTTTCTCGGAATTTAATGAGTTTATTCTCAACATTTTATTTTGACTTTTTCTCAAAATTTAACAACTTTAATCTCGAGATGGTTTTATTTTTTTTTATTATTGCTTGGCCTTAATCCTTTTCCATAATTATGAGTTTATATCTCACAACTGTAAGAAAATAAGTCAGAATTGCAAGTTATAAACTCCAAATTGGAATAAATAAAGTCAGAATTGTGAGATGTCCTACTATTCTGACATTTTTTCCTCACAATTGTGAATTTATATCTCACAACTGCATGAAATATATAATCCCACAATTCTGATGTTTTATTTCACTATTCAGACTTTTTCTAATATAAACCTGCAATTCAGACCATTTCTTCCAATTGAGTTTATAACTTGCAATTCTCACTTTTTTCTTATAATCGTGAGATATATAGTGTATATATCTCACGATTATGAGAAAAAGTGAAATTTCAAGAAATTTGTCAAAATTGTGTTTATATGAGTGTACAAATTCTGAATCGTGAGAAAAAAAAAATCTTAGAATTGCAATTTTATATCTCATAATTAGGAGAAATAGTCAAAATTGTTAGTTTGTCTAACAATTCAGTGAAAAAGTCAGAATTGCAAGTTATAAACTCGAATTGTGAGAAAAGTCAGAATTACAAGTTATAAACTGGCATTAGTAAAAGGTATAAACTCGTAATTGTGTGAATGTCAAAATTTTTAGTTCATATCTCACAATTGTGAGAAAAAGTCATAATAAACTGACAACAGTTAAAGTTGTAAAATTGCAATTGCGAGAAAAAGTCAGAATTGCAAGATAAAAGGTTGCAATAACCTTTTTTTTTCCTTTTTTTTTTTTTTTAATTCCATGGCAGAAACAAGCTTCCATAGTATTTTAATGCTAATTTGAGGGCTTAATATTAATTAGCAGTTTCACAGTCTATTCATGAGCAAAAAAAAAATCTATCAATTTCACTACCACATCATGTGGGTGACAAACATTTCATCACTTCAGTTTCAGTGATGACACATTGGTCTTTCTGTGAGGAGTAACATGGCTGTCATCAACCATGCATCAAACTACAAGCTCTCTTACACACACACACAGTGTTGCATAATCCACAGAAAGGCTCGAAGCTAAGTGCTTATGCCATGGCTACTGTTGTGTTAACAGAATAGAGCACGACGCCCCCATAGGGCTCAAAAACAGACCAAAAGCAGAAATAAAAAGATGAAAGAGGGACAGACACAACAGAGCAGGGAGAATCCACTACGAATGAAGTGCGTCTACTGATGGTGTCCAAATTACTAGAGGAATTATGGACATTAAAGGGTTAGTTCACCCAAAAATGAAAAAAATGTCATTTATTACTCACCCTCATGTCGTTCTACATCCGTAAGGCCTTCGTTCATCTTTGGAACACAAATTAAGATATTTTGATTAGATCCGATGGCTCAGTGAGGCCTGCATAGCCAGCAATGACACTTCCTCTCTCAAGAACCATAAAAGTACAAAAAACATATTTGAATCAGTTCATGTGAGTTCAGTGGTTCTATGTTAATATTATAAAGCAACGAGAATATTTTTTGTTGGCCAAAAAAACTAAATAACGACTTTTCAACAATATAGTGATGGGCAATTTCAAAACACTGCTTCGGAGCTTTACGAATCGAATCAGTGATTCGGATCTCCTATCAAATGGCTAAACTACTGAAATCACATCACTTTGGCGCTCCGAGTCACTGATTCGATTCGTAAAGCTCCGAAGCAGTGTTTTGAAATCGCCCATTACTATATTGTTGAAAAGTCGTTAATTTGTTTTTTGGCACACAAAAAGTATTCTTGTCACTTTATAATATTAAGGTAGAACCACTGAACTCACATGAACTGTTTTAAATATGTTTTTAGTACATCTTGAGAGCGGAAATGTCATTGCTTTGAATGCAGGCCTCACTGAGCCATCAGATTTAATATCTTAATTTGTGTTCTGAAGATGAATGAAGGTCTTACGGGTGTAGAACGGCATGAGGGTGAGTAATAAATGACATTTTCATTTTTTGAAACTAACCCTTTAGCAGCACAAAGGCAGTGAGAAAATTAGTGCAACTCCTGATCTTGCAGGTCAGTTCTGAGTGCTGAAGATAGCGCAGGCAACTACAATCTAATATACTTTACTGGGAGTGTACAGCATCACTGCGATTCAGACATCTGATATGACCATTTAAAAAAAGGCCATCTAACGACCATTTAAAAATCATTTTGATCTTTTTTGATGAATTTCAGCTTTCATGATGGCTGGAAAAATGTATCTTAAATATTGACTTAAAACAGGATGAATTTTAGTAACATTTTAGTATTTAAAACTGATAAACAATATTTCAGTCATGACAACTCTGGATAATCTGTAAAACATTTTATCAATGTACATAGGCTTGGCCTTGGCAGACAAGATGCTGCAGCAGAGCAAGTATGACTTGCTTCTTCTAAATGTTAGGAACGTGAAATTAATGGAAAAATGCTGCTGCTGCTGCTGCTAGAGAAAGGGAGAGCCTCTGTAGCAGATCTAGCCATGTGGAGCTGGGGAGGCGGAGGGCTAGAATAAGAATCCGCATAGCGCACAGAGTTAGTGCATTTGTTTGGATATGTCGTGGGGATATGGTAATGAATACACAAAATCGATTGGCTGAGAACATTACATTGAACGAACGTGAATAGAGTTTCATTCTTTTAATTATGTAATTTTGTCATTACATTACTAATTTATATCATAGTAATATTTAAATATAATTTGATACATTTTGATTTAGAATATATGTTAATATTACATGTAAAGACATATAAATATAACTATGACAACTATAACCTGCTGGGAAACAGTAATCTAGTGTGAAACATTACTGCTCTTTTTATAATTTTCACACCATTCTTACTGATGCTGTCTGTCACAGGTCATTTTCCTTGGTTTCCTTGATAACACATTTAAATTAGTACACTGTTCACTGGTTCCCTTGGTAACGTTGAAATTAGCACAACTCAGTAACAGCATTCAACAGACACAGTAAAGGCACAAAAACACATGTACAAGATGTAAAATTAAATTAAATTAAAACATAGGACATGTTTTCACTAAAAAGAATGCTAATATTAAATGTGGCTCAAAGCAATTGCTGCACATTAATCGGCTGTCAAACTGGACAGCAGATGTTTAGTGAATAAAACAACTGTTTGGTCATTTTTTTCTTATTTAATCATTATATTAAATCAATAATCATTGCTGGACTGGTTTCCCAGCCTGCATCACTGCATGAATAAATCATGCAAATACTGCCTCACTGTTTTAGTATTATGTGCATCTCTCCCCTTAATGGTGTGATTTTGAGTTTTCTTGCTGTGTTTTGTGTGTAATTTTATGCGTGTTATGTCCAGCACAGATACTTTAGGCTCCCACCAAACACCAAGACATGGTTTATTATGGTTATTGATTTGTGCTGTGCTATGCTATGCTGAAATGGACAGTGTGCTGCATTTAAAAGCTTACTTGAATTCCCTCGATTCTTTCTGTGACGACATAAGCATGATGCATGGCAACCAATGGAACATTGACGCCTACCATTTTACCAAGCTTAGTGGCCCAGACACCTAAAAACACACACACACACACACACACACACACACACACACACACACACACACACACACACACACACACACACACACACACACACACACACACACACACAAGTATAAGTGACACGATTATACTGTATTATATGGCATTAAATTAGACAGTTGATGAAATTTGATTATGTATATATATTTGATTATATGTGTGTATGTGTGTTTTAAATATTTAAAATGCTATAATTTATTTAAATAAATGAGACCAGCATCAATGATGACTTTAATGTGTTGTAAAATTTTACGGTAATTTATACAAATATAATTTAGAAATGGCTATTAATTATGAGAATGGATCTTTTAATAAAATGAGAGGTGACCAATCGACATTGGTCAAAAAGTTCTCTTTTACAGCAGCGTGTGGTTAAATGTCATTTCACTATCCCGGACTGCCCTCTGCTGGTGAAGTCTGCATATTTCTGACCTGCACAATTAACCACACATGGCGTTTGGATGGTCCCATGAGCAGTTTCTACAGCTTTCACTCTCTTCACACCAAAATCATCAACCTTAACCTGGACACCTGTCACTGGACAGTTCTCGATCACCTGAAATCAATAATAACCATGTTTCAATATGACTCATACATTCAACTGTAACTTAATCCAAACTAAATAAGTCAATCATCAATTGAAAAGAGTATAGGGTGTAGAGGCGTACAGTGGCACCCCGTGCAGTGGCTGCTCTGGAGAGGGTGGTGCAGGTGCCAGCCGGGTCCATGGTACCATCTTTAGGCACATAGAGTGTGCCATAAAGATCTTTCACATTCATCAAAGGATACAGGTCTTGGGTCTCAGCTGGCGACAGGACGTATGACTCAATGCCATATGCTTTACCCAACTGAAATGCAAAATGTGTGAGTATTCACTTATTAGATTATGTTTAATCAGTCACATTTCATTTGTTATTAATACATGTCTCTTTGAGATACTTGACTCTGATCGGTCAATCATTGCATTCATTATAAAAAAAATATAAATCCATTCTTACATATATTGGCAAATTGGATTCCAGTGGACAATTTATGTACGGATGAATCTTTGAACAATTTACATAGAAATAAGCTTCTTTTTTCGCATGCATGCAAATGCTGAATTTCTAGGCAAGGCTGGAAAAAACAGTCAGTCCATTTATTAAATCCATTTGTTTTTGTAATTTGCCAAGATATGTGATTTAGCATTTGTGCCATACCGACATGAGGCGCTTGTACTCGTCCAGTCGCTGCTTGTTGGAAGCAATGAACAGGCCTCCATTTTGGATCCAGCCCGTCTCGAGTCCCGTTTCCTCCTCCAGCTCTGAGCTGATCACGTTGCGAGTGTGAGCCAAGAGTTCCACCTCAGTATCACTTGGTCTTAACTGCCACAAAAGTCCTGTGAAAACATCAAAAGATTTAGTATCTTATTCAAACTAAGGAACACTATTCAAAAGGCAAGCTGGAGCTCATTTGTATTTGACAGACAATAGAGTTGGCTTTAACTATTATATAACCAGTTATGTAAGCCAATTCATGGAGTAAACTCTTGAACTGAACTGTACAAGTAGGAATCTAGATTTGCTATCTAGATTCAGTTTTACTTAAAAGATCATTCAATGAAAGTTAAAAACTGATGTGCTTATGCCTTTACTTTTTGGGCGCAGGAAGAAACTGTACTCAACAAAGTCTCTAAACAAAAGTAAACACAGTGCAATACCTGCCGTGTGCCAGGTAGTCCCTGCAGTCAATCTGTCCCTCTCCAGCAAAATCACATTGGTCATGCCCATTTTACATAGGTGGTAGAGTGTCTGGCAGCCCAGGCTTCCTCCTCCTATCACCACAACATCTGCAGACTTCGGGAGTGGTTTGGTTGGCCCACTGATGCCATCCTCCTGTTTGAGGGTCTTCTCATAGGGGACGCTCTTCTCTGTGGTGTGCGTAGACTGGGAGTTATAGCAGCGAGGGGAAGCACGAGAGAGGGGCGAGAGGGGCTGACGGCATGCCATAACCCTCCGTGCCACTGTTACCAAGAAGGCCATGGCCCCTGCAACAACACAAAACCACAAACATGTACTCTTATTGCATAATGTTTATAGGCCATAAAGGAGCCCCTCAGGGCTCAGTAGTAAGCCAACTTTTATTTGTTACATTTACTTTTTTTGAAAGAAAAGAGTTCTTTACATAAAATAAATGGTCTGCCCATTAAAGGTGCCCTAGAACTTCTTTTTAAAAGATGTAATATAAGTCTAAGGTGTCCCCTGAATGTGTCTGTGAAGTTTCAGCTCAAAATACCCCATAGATTGTTTTTTATTCATTTTTTTAACTGCCTAATTTGGGGCATCATTAACTATGCACCGATATATAGGTTGCGGCCCCTTTAATTCTCGTGCTCCCCCTCCCCCGGAGCTCACGCTTGCCTTGAACAGCATAAAACAGTCCCTCCAGAAAAACGCGATTATGCGATCGCCTGATTTCATGCATAATCAGCCAAAGTCCGCATATTTATGCGGGGGTCGCATTTTTTCAAATACGCCGCACTTTCGCTGGAAAACCACTTTCACTTTGCCACCGCCAAAGATGGTTAAAGCAGCAAAGGAAGCAGGCAGGAAGAAGCACACATTTTTTAAAATATTTTATTTATTCATTTTTATAGAAGTTGTTGTATATTAATAATAATACGTTTATTTTATATAGCGCTTTTCTACAAACTCATATTCCTTTTGTAAAGCTACAGAACTTGTTTGACTCAATGTTAAGTTTGAGCCATGTGTTAATTAAGGTCTGAAATAAAACAGAATGAGAACTTAAATTTTATGTGATTTGGTATGCTTGCTTATCATAGGAAGTAATAGGAAATTACTCTTTACATTAAAGTAGTAGCCTAGTGAGAACAGGGTGTTGGGGGAATCACCTTTTATTTTTTTCTGTTTTTCATCAAACCGCAGTTTTTGCAAGTTGCCGCAAAATCAAGCATTTTAGCCCGCAACAATCACAAAAAAATTCCACGATATCTGGAGGGACTGATAAACACAGTTCACACAGCTAATATAACCCTCAAAATGGATCTTTACAAGATGTTCGTCATGCATGCTGCATGCATACATCGGATCATGTGAGTATAGTATTTATTTGGATGTTTACATTTGATTCTGAACGAGTTTGAGGCTATATGCTCTGTGGCTAACGGGCTAATGCTACACTGTTGGAGAGATTTACAAAGAATGAAGTTGTGTTTATGAATTATACAGACTGCAAGTGTTTAAAAATGAAAATAGTGACGGCTCTCTTGTCTTCATGAATACAGTAAGAAACAATGGTAACTTTAACCACATTTAACAGTACTTTAGCAACATGCCAACGAAACATTTAGAAAGACAATTTACAAATATCACTAAAAATATCATGTTATCATGGATCATGTCAGTTATTATTGCTCCATCTGCCATTTTTCGCTGTTGTTCTTGCTTGCTTACCTAGTCTGATGATTCAGCTGTGCACAGATCCAGACGTTCTGCCCTTGTGTAATGCCTTAACATGGGCTGGCATATGCAAATATTGTGGGCGTACACCCCGACTGTTACGTAACAGTCAGTGTTATGTTGAGATTCGCCTGTTCTTCGGAGGTCTTTTAAACAAATGAGATTTATATAAGAAGGAGGAAACAATGGAGTTTGAAACTCAGTGTATGTCTTTTCCATGTACTGAACTCTTGTTATTCAACTATGCCGAGGTAAATTCAATATTTAATTCTAGGGCACCTTTAAAATAAAATAAACCTGGCTCCTAATATATCCATTGATGTACTTCTGCAATTTTAGTTGGCTTTTTAAAAATAATAATAAGGTAAAAAAAAAAAATGCCCGTTTGATGTTTTTTTTTTTTTTTTTTCATATTTACATCATATTATATAAGCTAGTTAAGCTATATCACACGGGGAACGAGTGCAAAAATCACATGAGTGCTTTTTTTCTGTCCAGAATAGCACGAGTGCAAATACGGTACTGATTTTATACAACAGTTCAATAAATAAGAAGTTAATAGACCTATTGTGTTTTTTTAGACATATATCTGTTTTGCTCAATTTTGCCAACAAAAATATAAAGACAAAGCAGAACTGTTAGTCTCCAAATAACACACAGCTTTTCATTTCTGAATCCGCGTTTTGAATGAATCGGGTGAACCATTTAGGCTTGTTGTACTTGAAGCACAGACTGATCAGCACAGACCGATCAGTGGATTACCACGAGAGCGATTCAAAATCATATGGAGCCATCTGCTCTCTAATTGCTGTACATTTCATACACCAATTGGTCTATGTAGCACCGCTTGAAGTCCAACAAGCCAAATGATTCAATGGACCATTCATAAAGAGGCTTGTTTGAGATGCACTGGCCCTGCACAGACCGATCGTGTATGACATCAAAGTACAGCGAGAGCGATTGGAGAGCAGACTACTCTTTATGCTTTTGAATCACTCTCGCGGTACTTTGATGTCATACGTCAATAGGTCTGCGCACAAGCCTATTTTGAACATGTCGAACAAGCCTATTTACTTAATTCCTGAATGAATTATCCATTTGAACAAATCAAATGAATGAATGACTCAAACGCTGCGTCCGAAATCGAATACTTCTCTATTATATAGTACGCAAAAAACAGCATGTGAACAGAGTAGTATGTCTGAATTCATAGTATTCGAAAAAGAGTAGACGAAAATTACCCGGATGACTACTACTTCCGGCGAGATTCTGAAGTGCGCATACGATGGACACTTTACTATCCCATGAGGCCACGGGAGAGGATGAGAATGGAGTTGAAGGGACGTAACTGACGCTGGTAGGTCATGTGACAGTAACAACATAGCGAATGTAGAACGTCCGAATTTATTCACACTACATGCATTTATACTATATAGAACGTACTTTTTCAACGTTCGTGAAGTAGATGTAGTACCTACTAAACAGTACGCGATTTCAGACACAGCCAATGACTTCTGTGAATTTACCACCACCTACTGACGGTTTTAGTTTCATATTTAGAGTATAATTTTATTAAAAAATATATATTTCCATAGTAATAAAAAAGGCTATAGTTCACCCAAAAATGAATGGTCCAAAAGAGAATTTGTAATACATTTTATGTTGAATCAAATAATCAAATATTTCCTGCCGAAGCTACTTTTTGTAACGTCTATTTGATGCTTTACACAATAATGACTTTAAATTATCTTTTGGGAGTAATTTCACAGCCAAATTTAATTTGGTTTAACCACATCATGTAATTAAATGATAATAAATACTGTAAGTTAACAAATGAATTGGTCAGTATCCACTGGCGGCTGGTGCAAAAAATATTTGGGGGGGGCGCAAAAAAAAAAAAAAAAATTAGAAATGCAGGAATGAATAGGCTAATCGTTAAATAACCATTTAACAAGTGATATAATAATGTATCTATCTAAAACATATTTAAAGCATGCCATAGGGCTGAGATCTTAAAAAAAAAAAAAAATCTGTATTTAATTAAAAAAAAAAAAAATTATTTAAGATCCTGCCCAATATTTTCCTAGAAACAATGTTCTTATTAAAGGCTATAAAAACAAACATGAATGTTACTGTGTAGTATATGCTATAAATTATGTGCAAAAAGGGGTCAGGCTACATTCTAAAATTGTTCCTTTACAATCTAAAAACAAAATGTTTTTTGAAGCAGAAATTAAATACACTCAACTAAAAATGAAAATAAATAAAAACAAAAGAGCAGACTAATAATTATTATTATTTTGATTAACCTACAATAGTCACTTTACACAGTTACTGCTATCGTACAAATACACTTAGTTGTAGGTTTGTAATTCTACATATGACATAATTATGTTCGCCAACAAAAATTTTCAACAAATATTTTGAGCAAAATGTATTTTACTCAGATTGAACTCCGTCTCTTCAGCTCGCGGCAGTGCTCGTTCACGAAAGTTTGTGCTTGCTGAAGGCTCGTCCACGCCTGACTGCAAAATACAAATATTCTCGACTTTCTAACTTTTACAGATGGAGAATATGTCTGTGAAATGTAAATTATGCACTGAGGATTTTATTAAATGTCACTCCAGCTTAAAAAAAAATATTAATAGAGGTATGTTTGTTTCCACCAACCGCTGCACAAGTTAAAGGTGCTAAAGAGGATGTTTTGTTTCATACATTTTTGCAATATTACTTGAAACTGTCTTTACTACCTGATAAAAGGTGCACTGAAAGGAATAATATTAATATACATCATCTGTGCACGAGGTAGGGCCTTAAAAACATCAGCCAATCGTTTACGCGATTGGCCCTCTGGCTTGTCAATCACTGCCATGACATTCCTTGTGAGAGACGAGCGCGGCTGCGCACTCCAGTAACTTTCCACACTCCACAGGCGCCGCATGCAATGTTTTTGTCTGGAGACAGGAGTAACAATTGCAGATTATGAGTTACCTGCGGTGAGTCCGACATAATGAATCCGAATAGCGAATGCTGGTGGTAAACACTCGTGTTCCAATACTCGTGCACGAGTTTGGGGAGGCGTTCCTTTGAAATTAGCTGTGCAGGAGGGGGGTTGTTCTTACGCATGTGCTCATTTCAAAAACTCAGTAACAGTCTTTGGATTCTCAGTCGGTGAAAAGATCCTCTTTAGCACCTTTAAGGTTAAGTATGACTTACGTATGACGTTGGACTATATCCAGGGGCAGGACAAACAGACCAGCAGTGACAGCTAGCGTAACTCTGTGGTTGAATGTGATTAAAAATCTGTCCCTTTCTCACTTTGGTGGTGCGTCGCCCTATTGCCCTAATAAAGAAACCGCCCCTGTCAGTATCAGTTAATTTTAGTTAATGCATTAACAATGCAAAAGTTTGTTTTAGGCTGAAGCATTTGTGCGATTCAAACACGGTGAAGTGTCAACCACTTGACAACTAAATAAAGAATAACAACGTGCAAATAACAACATTGTAAATCAGAAGGGCATACATTAGATAACTCCCTGCTGAAAAAAACAGCATATGCTGGTTTTGAAGCTGGTATGCTGGTTTGAGCTGGTTTATGATGGTCCTGGACCAGCTTAGGACCAGCATAGGACCAGCTCAAACCAGCATACCAGCTTCAAAACCTACCATAACCAGCATGCAGAAAGCAAAGTTAACTTATTACCGTCACATACTTACACCGAACAGTAGTAACTTCACATTAGCGTCGCTCACCTATATAAAACTAAGTAAAAGAGCAGAAGTCCTTTGATTGTCAACTGCTCCTTTAAGAGTGTGAGACTGCTGTTAAGATATGTTCATAAACAGAGCAACTGGTGCTCAAATATGGCTGTTTGCTGACTGAGCATGTGGACGAACACAGCTGTGGTGGCGAACTTCAGAACTGCAGATGCACTATTGACAAACAGAGCTGCGACCTTTCTGACGAGAAATTATAAAAGCGACTTACTTTTGATTTCCTCCAGTTTTTATACTTAACGCTAGGTTAGTGGGGCTTTCCAGGAGTTTACTGTGTAATCAGGTCTACGTAACACTGTACATTTGCAAACCATATGTCGTAAGTAGCCTACTTCTTTGCATATTTATATCAATCAGACAAGTAACGTTATACAGCATGCCACGAGCACGCGAACTGTTTAAATAAATGCTTGACCGTATTGCCAAGTAAATCTTACGAAATATACTGCAAAAATAATGTATTAAAAAGTACAAGCCGCCACACTAATACATTTTAACTTCACATCAGACGCTGAAATGTAATGTTAATGGCATGCCGCAAAAATGTCCTCACTAGGTTTTAAGACAGCCTGAAAGTTTTTCAGACCTCCAACACAACAAACGCATACCTGTCATATGAATAAATCCACTGTGTAAAGAAAAAAAACGGACGTTGTGTAGCCTACTGTTTAGTGCACACTGCAGCTTAAACGTCCTATAGCCTGCAGTCCAGATCCATTGGTTGAAAGCTGCCAGATAGACATGTTAACCCTAGTGTAAACTCTCCACCCACCAACAGCAGATTTGTAGTAGGTTAGGTCTGACGGTGGAACCAGTGGTAAGGAAGCTGTGGAAAGGAAGAAAGATATTATATATATATATATTTTTTTTTCATTTTATTATTTCTTATTATTTTAATATATTATAATAATAAAATAATGATATAATAATAAATAAATAACTATAATAATAATAGTACATTATATTTAATATTTTTATTACATAATATATTAATTTAAATATATATATATATATATATATAATCGGTTTGCATGCTAAATGGCATGTGGAGACTCAGCTGTCAGTTTATCCAGAGCAGATCACAATTAGAGCAGAAAGGTTGATCTCAGACATCTGCTCTACTATTATAGGAGGCTTCACTGCTGCTGGAAAATATTGAGAACATGGATGAGGATTAGAGGAGGAATATAATGGGACTCCTAATATGATTCCTGAACATGAAACATGAATATGCAGTATAAAATGGGTGTCAGTATGCATGAAAATAAGCACATATACATATGACATCTGATTATTATGAAGAATTTAATGAAAAAATAATAATTCTAGGAATTTTACATTTATATAGAAGCCACTTTAGAAAAAAAAACATGCTTCTGTAAATTTTAATTATGACAAAGTCATAATAATGACATACTAAGTAATAATTATGACATAAAAAGTCACAATTATGACATACTTAATGAGATTAAAAATTTTATTTTTAATTATATATTTTTTTGTCATAATTCTGACTTTTTAAGTCATAATTTCAACTGTCATAATTTCAATTTATGTGATCGTGATCAGAATTTTCACTTGTGTCACAATTTTGTCTTTTTAATGTCATACTTACTACTTTTTAAATCATAACTTTGACATAGTGGCCCGTTTTCACAGACAAGGCTTAGCCTAAGCCAGGATTTGGCCTTAGTTCAGTTAGGATATTTAAGTAGCTTTTATAAAGGTTCACTAGAAAAAAAAAACATTACTGGTGTGCATCTTGAGACAAAACAGTTACTTTTAGTTCAAACAGCTCAAACTTACATTTTAGTCCAGGACTATCTTAAGCCTTGCCTGTGTAACCGGGTGAGTATGTCATAATGATGACTTTAATGTGATAATTTCTTCTTTTCATCTCATAATTATGACTTAGTATGTCATGATTTTTTTTCTTGTGCGGCAGAAATGAGCTTCCATGCATTTACTGTAGGGTTTTTATTTTTTTATGTAGTGTCTTACCATTTTTATATTTCACAGACAGAAACTTTCATTTAAGACAGAATAACAAGTTTTCCATGAACTTTGACCATTATTGGCTGACCTATTTGTACATGCACAAAAAAACATTGAGAGCGTGAAAACTCTCTGTTTCAGCCACACACATGTACACTAAGTCGCTGACCTCACAAAACCTTCCCTATCTGAGACAACCAATCAGAGGAGGTTAAAAGGGCCCACCCTCACCCAGGGAAATATGACAACACACTGGATGAATCAATAACAGTGACGACACCCACTATACTGGCTCACATATTACACCATTGATTCATTCAGATCAGATACTTTAAAATATTGTAAAATGATATTTATGGCATTGCAAACTGCTTCTTGAAATGTCCGTACCAGATTTTAGTCTACAAAAAATGTGATGTCATCAGAGCACTACAACATTGCGTACAAAGCCAACAGTTTGACATGTATCAGATACTACGCAGACAGAAGACCAAAATCATCTGATTAGACTTTTCAAACTGCTGTTTCCATGCAATAATCACAGCCATTGATTTTGTGTAATTTGAGAATGAACTGCTCAGATGCAAGTGTAGATGCAATGGCATTTTGCTGTTCTTTTGAAACAGGGTTCACTGGGGTCATGAGGGGAATGTCTTCAGCTGAGGATGGCCCAACCCTTCTCCTTACACCAGAGCTGTGGTCACATGACCCCTGCTGGCTAATATCGGAGTCATCTATATTAATCATGCATCAATCTGTACAATCATCACCTCGATACTGTGAGAGACACAGTTATATCATAAAAGAGTAATTCAGTAGTACTGCAATGTTTGACGCATTAACAATGCAGCTTCTATGCTGCAGTTGATTTATTCTTAAATAAACATGTATTTATGTATGTTTTTGTGTATTTCCTTTAATGTTGTATAGATTATTTCCTGTCTTGTATATAATGTTTAAAGAATGGAACTGGATTTACTCATTAATCTTTATCAAAATGTGAATTCTCTCTTGTGAATAATGTCAGAAAGGTCACTCAGATTTATTATTATTTTTACATCTCTGTATAGTTTTTAAGTTTTAGTTATTTTAGTACTTCAGCTTTAAACAAAAATGAGAAATGTTGACTTGACAACTGAAATAAAACACTTTTTTGTATTTTATTTTATTTCAGTTAATGTTTATCTTATTTCAATTAATGAAAATGTTTTATGGTTTTAGTTTAGTTTAAGTCAACAATAGTAACACTGCCTCATCATCTACAACTGTTTCTATTTTTATTAAAAAAAAATATATTTTTGTGAATAAAAATAAATTGAAATTGAAAAAGAAAACAACTTATCTCTTCTAAATGTTCTTTTGTACTCTAACCAAAAGATGGCGATAGAGGTGCAGCATTCGCCTTGCTCCAGTTTCAAGAAGTCTTATTAGTGCCCCTGCTGGAACTGAAGTGAAATCACCTCCCATAATGTGTAAAGGTAAGTTAGTCTTATTAAATAACTCCTTAATATTTTATTCTAGTCTGAACCAGTTATGGGTTTACTGCGCCTGCTTGTATCTCCTTATTTTCTCTGTCTCAGAGACAAGTTATTTTACTTTTATAAATAACAGCTATAATTGCTCACATTATTTATTTCTGTTGATCAATTTAATTGACCCATGTGAAGTAGATTAAAAAACAGTTTTCTCTTATACGGCAAAAAACAACAACATCAACAACAACAAAAATGGCTATGAGAATCAAATGCTGTTTCTTAAATGCTTGTTCAAGCAAGAAGTATGTGACTGACATCCAATTTTGTCATTTTTCAAAAACATTTTTTTATTTCAAAAACAACTAAATTTAACACAACTGCCATGCACACTAATGTCATGTCATTTCATTTGGTCCTGCTGTTCACTCTGGAGAGTTAGAGAAGGGAATGAGTCAGGGAAGAGAAATAAATAAGAACAAATTATTATGATGGGATCAGAAAAATTCAGCATGAACAGCAAAAATGCACCAAAATAAAAATAAATTCACCACACACACCATTTCAAAAATACATTAAGCTCTGTTTGATTGTCTGAGCATGATAGTCCCATATCAGTCTTTTTTTAACTTTGAATATAATCCATTAATTAAATTTGTAACACACCACTTCCATATGAACAAATATCCTTGTTATATAGTTAACAGAGAAAAATAGCCTAAAAACAATAGTTTCATTTGTTCCAAAAATGGCCAAAAACCTTCTCTTCAAATACATAACTTTTTTCCTTCTTGAATTGTGGTTAAATAAGAGTCATTGTACCCTGTTACTTTTATAGGTTCCTGTTTTCCGTTAAAACTATATTTTCTATTTTCAAATTTTATCTTTCTCATTGGGAAATCTCATTTGTTTGCTTGTTTGTGTGTTGCTTTTGTTTTGCCATAAACCTTGATACTTTTTTGTTAGATTTATGCTTAAAACAATAAAGTTATAAAATAAATTTCATTCAAGATGTATCATCTGAAAACATGTCTTAATATCTTGCAAATTCATTTCTTTTTTCTTTTACTTGACAAGAAAATGTATCTTGTTAGATATCTTTACCCGAAAACCAAACAAGTGAAAAGTACTGATTTAAAAGAAAAAAAAAGGACTGTTGTGGAGTGACTAGTCCCAGGTCGAGCTCGTCTCTTCCACAGTTTTGAGGTCTCCATGATGAGTGTCATTTGTCTTATAAAGAGCTGCACACTCGTTCTAACCCCTCCACTCTTAAAAAAAATGCCCATTTATGTGGCTTTGGGACTGTACAGGTACTTCACAACTCATCCTTGTAGGTGGCGCTCTGTAGACCAGCTTGTGGCTGAGAACCCTTCAGAGTTTTATGGGACCCCCTCCAGTCCGTGCGCACATTGTCGTCATCCCACAGCGTAGACGTCTCAGTGTCGCTCACCCACTCCGGGTCCCCGGCATAATGGCAGGGCTGCACCAGAAGAGGGTGTGTGGAATACGCCATCAGATTCCGATTGGGAAAATGGGATTTGTAGTCCTCACTAGATGAAAAACAGCAAAATAAATGGTTTTCAGTAGCTGAACTCTTCATTATGATTACAGGCTAGAGAAATTAGGTCAAGAATATTTTCATGTGATGACTTTTTCATGTGACATTAATATAAACGGGAGTATATATATATATATATATTTAATATATTTATATTTTATTTTTATATATATATATATATATATATATATATATATATATATATATATATTGCTTATAGTTAAGGATATAAATATATAAAATAAGATCAAATATTATATATATATATATATATATATATATATATATATATATATATATAAATCCCTAACTTGAAGTATAGACAATACAAAATAAAATATCATTTAATATAATATATTCACAAGGAAAACAAGTAGTAATAAAATAATTAATATTTAATCATATAAAATGTATATTATATAATAAATATTTATTAATCTAAATATACATCCATATTTTATTCCTAGCTCTAAGTATGAGCAATAAAAATCTTTATAATATATATAATAAAATACTAATACTTTTTTGGGATAAAATAGGAATGTATATTATATATATATATATATACAGTCCAGTCGAATATAATATAATATATCCAAATTATATACAATATAATATATCCAAATTATATACAATATTTATATTATATATACATCAACTGGAGTGTATATGTATAAAGTCCTACTTTATCCCAATTTTAAAAAAGTACTAGTGATGATTACATTACAACCTTTCAAAGGAAAGAGGTCATGGTTCATCTATTTAATGTCTCTTTTGGATCCCGACTCAGATAGCGAATCACTTTAGGGCTCATGCTGCTTGACTCTACCCAATACATGAATAAAGTATCAATTACTTTCAGCAAAAGACTGTAAAGGTACTTCACTTTACTGAGGGTAAAACGCATGTCCTGGGCCAGCTGGCAGACGGCCCGTGGCTTTGTCAGATCTGGAAGGAGAGCAAAGCGGCAAATGCTGGCTAAAGTAGCTAATTTTGCTGGAATGTGGAACGGGGAAGGCAGGGCAGGGTGTTTAAAGGGTTAGCCGTCAGCGGGGCAGTAGCAGCACGCCGGTTTATGTCGGGAGAGCCGCGGATCGGTGGAAAGATTGAAAAATGCGAGGAGAATGTTGCTCTGATCTGTCTCTGTGGGGATGAGGCGCTTCAGGCGAGACGTGCCAAGCAAAATGAAAAAAAGTCAGAGAAGGAGAGGAAACGGACAGAGGAAAAGGGATGGCATCATGCCAATCCACAGCACATAAACAACCAGTCATGCTGAGGAATCAAAGCTATTGCAAGATCTCAAGATTGGAGTTTCTTTCTTGGCTTGAATCTTGACACTCTGTCCATAAAAATCAAATGACTTGTACAATTACATAGTGAAGAAACTACGTAGAGAGTTTTTAGAATAAAACTCTCCAAATCAAAGCACACATTTGTGGTGAGCTATTTCAGTCAGTCCTGCTTTTCCAAAAAAAAAAAAAAAAAAAATCCAAAAAAATTCTGGGGACTGTAAACTTAAATAGCATACTGACATTTCATTATAAACTAGACTTGTTTAACATATAATCAAGGAGAAAATCCAAGTATGCATATGCCTTTATGGTGAGAACGCAAACTTTGTCAACTAAAATTAGAAACACACAACCCCACAAATCATTTTAACATTTAAAGTATGTTTAGTCACAGTCTCTGGAGACTTGAATGGCAAACTCACTTTGGGTGCTTGTCATACATGATGGGTAGAAACTCATCCACAGGAAGCATCTTGGATATTGGTTCGGCGTTAAGGAGCTTCTGAGCTCCCTGGAGAGAGATGGCGTAAGACAGCGTCCAGTAGGAGTAATCAGCGTACACCAGATTCCTCACGTTCTCCACTGCAACTTCCTCTGCAGGGTTCACCTTCTTCCTGCCCAGGTATCTGCAACAGATCCCACAACAGCAAAGCCAGTTGATGGGGCGCTATATCATCTGTCATGAGTTGTACAGTTGGATTACACATCCATATTTTAAAGTGCTCCTATTATACTATTTTAAAGGTTTCTTATTTTGTTTTAGTCTTTTACAACAGGTTTACATGTATCCAAGGTCAATTTTTTTTTCTTCATTTTTTCATATATTGAAACGTCACCTTTTTTTTAACATGGTCTAAACAATTTGATCAATGATTCAGTCTCTAAACCCTTCCTTTCTGAGAGTCTACTCTGCTGTGATTGGTCAAATGGCCCAGTGTGTTGTGATTGGTTGGTCTACCCTGCTCTGATTGGTCAGATGGCTCAATCTGTTGTGATTGCTCTACCGCTTACAGCATATGTTGGAAACTAAACGTCCATAACCATATCTGAATTTCAGCTCCAGAGGCTTACTCAGAGCTTGAATACACAGTGATATGAAAAGTAACACAAAGTGGATTTGCTTTCACAGTGCAGAAACCAAACAGCATCTTCTTAACATGTTAACAACACAAACTAAACTCTTCCAGGCCTCGGCTACAACTACAAATGGAGACCATAGGCTGGCATTATGCAAATGTATTACAAACCTACTTAGGTTTGTGCAGAAAGTGAGACTGGAATTATTGACGACTCGTTTCAGAATCGCTTCTTTCTTTTGGGACACAACTCATTCATCGTTCACTTTTATCTTTTCACACTACATTAAAAAAAAATAATAATAATAGGGGCACTTTAAGAATTTAAAAAGGTTTACATTGATGTGACAAGCTTATGCTATACAATCATAAAAACACAAGTGTGTAAAATATCTGTAAAACATAAAAAAGTGACAAAGCTGCATTTAAGCAAAGACTATATAGAAGAACACAAGACGCGTCACTCGAGTTGTTTTGAATGGGAGAAAGTGTAACGCGCAATATGGCGGAATAAGTCCTGCCTTCAAAATAAGAGCCAATAGCCGACTGGTAAAGTCATCGCATCACTGCAGCGGCCATTATGTTTCTATAGAAACTGTCAGACTCGCGCCTCCGAAATGAGGCACAAGAGAGGCGCATTTAGGTCTGGGCATGCGCATTAGCTAGATCCAGCCTAAAAAAATACAGGTTTTTTTGTCATGATTCGAGCTTTTGGAAAAAAATTATGAGACAGTTGTCGTCAGATTTCATTGGTGATTTCAAATATGAAATTTAATCGAAAGCTTGACAAACAGCTTTGGAGAATTTGATGTTTCCCCATTCAAAGAGACAGGAGCTGCATGGATGCCCAGGATGCCTGAGAGGTGTTTCAAAGATGGCCGCCGAGTGAAATGACTTGTCTTAAAGGGACTTTGATTTAAGTTTCCCATATAACTGCAACAAAAGCAATATTCTGATTCTGTTTTCCTCTAGTCACCACGACAACCCTGTGACAGACAGGTGTCACTCACATAATGTCCCAGTCCAGCTCCGCCTGCTCCACCTCCTCCATCAGCCGCACCATACGGCGTTTAAAGTTGGCTTGGAAACGCACGTCATCCTCAAAGATCAGCGCCTTGTCTAGCTGCATGTCTACCATCTATGAGCAATAGACAAATAGGCAAATCATTTTGACATACTAAATACACAGATTATTTTAATATTAAGGTTTGGGGTCAGTAAGATTTTTTTTTAAAAATTATGCATTAAATTAAGCAAAATTGTAAAGTAAAGACATTCTTATACTGTTAAAAATATTTCTATTTCAAATAAATGCTGTTCTTTTGAACAGTCCATTCATCAAAAAATCCTGAAAAATGTATGGTTTGGCCAAACATTTTTCAACATTGATAATAATAATAATAATAATAAATGTTTCTTGAGCATCAAATCAGCAAATTAGAATGATTTCTGAAGGATCAAGTGACACTGAAGACTGGAGTAATGATGCTGAAAATTCTGCTTTGATCACAGAAATAAATTACATATATTCATTTGCACAGTAATAATATTTCACAATATTTCTGTTTTTACTGTATTTTTGATTAAATAATAAATTCACCCTTGGTGATCATATAAGACTTTTCAAAAGCATTAAAAAATCCTTGCCACTTCAAACTTTTAAATCAGTGGTCGCCAACCTGTCGATCGCGATCGACTGGTCGATCTTTATCACTGTTCCAGTAGCTCGCGAAAATAATAGAAATATGAGTACAAAAATACATTATATTTCTCCAGTCTTTGTACTGTATTTTTTAATTTATTTTTATGTTATTTTCGGGAGCTACTGGGACAGACAGATAAAGGTGAATAGCCCACATAATGTCTGAGTCTGTAAAAGGCCGTAAACAAGAGGCCAAAACAAGATGCTCGAAATATAGGAAGAAAATATAAATGTTGAATTGGGGGTGAGGGCTTATATGAATGCATCTCTAAAAGGAGATCAGTCTTCAGAAAGATTTCGATGGCAATGGCATTTTATTTTCCTCTTACCCCAGAATAAAGTAGCCAATTATTAGCGCATTTCAGCATTGTTTACAGAGGTAACCAAGGACTGTTGCTCCATAAGCGCCACCTGCTGTCAGAGAGTGAATCTGCGTCTCATTCAGCCTGCTGTTTTTGTTTCATGCTTTTTTGTGTATGTAGCATTTATAATTTCACAAAGATAAAGGCAGACCGTTCTGATTTTGCTTTAAATCTTGAAATTAAATCTAATTCAACTAAAAAAATAACTGCTCATGCAACGTGCGTACGTCTTCGTTTGGATTGGGATTAAAAAGCAATAGTTCCCTCTAATTTGAAATTGCTATGTATTTTTGTTTATTATAATAATAATAATAAATATCTGCAACCAGTATCAGAATCGGCCAACTTGCTTGTAATAAATAAATAAATAAATAAATAAGAATCTAAATTGTCCATGAAAAAAAATACTAAATACAATCTGGGCTGTCATTTTCTATCAAGTAGATCTTGTCTTTCAAAAAGGTCGAGGTCAGGGATCTTGGGCTTAAAAAGGTTGGTGACCACTGTTTTAAATGGTAGTGTACAATAAAATATTCTTACAAATGTCTGAACAAATTACCAAACCAAATGGCATTTATTTAAATAGTTTGGGGGGCCACTGACCTCTTTCCAGATGTAGTAGTGGCTCAGGAAGCAGCCCACTTCTCCCTTGGTCAGCGTGCGGCCAGAGAAAGGGTCATAGTAACCAGGCAAGAGATCGACACCTAGAATCTTAATGTCGCTGCTGTTCAAAGCACTGCATGCACACACACAATGGAAAACACTAAATTATTGCCCCGATCATCATCTGTAGATAACAGTAAATGTCTATTAGAGCTGCATGATTAATTGTTAAATGATCATGACAACGATTCGTCTTGTCAACCACACAGTATCATTATTTCTGTGTTACTCAGGGTACGTTTACATGACAACGATATGGGAACAGTTGAGAGGAACATTTGAGAGTTTATTCTCAAATCTTAACAAATTCTCAATTTATTCAGATTCATGCAGCTCTAATGTCTATTGAGTGTTTATCTATACTTACGCTCCATCTATGGCATCCACAACTTTAGCATCAATCTCTAGCTCATACAACGACCATAACATCCTGTCCCTGCGATCTGGACGTCTGCGCAGGTTTATCAAGTAGATCTGAGGAGAACACACACATGCAAAATGTTCCACCAAATGTAGTGATTGCCGTAGCTCATAACAATAGTAAAAAAACAGAGTATGCACTTTACCTCATCAAAACCCATGAGATCTGACTGTTTGGGAGGAACGTAGACATTGCGAGAGACATACATTGGTGGCCCATGGACTGCGGGAGAAATTACCTCAATTAGGACTCAAATCCTTGACAATGATTCTCTTTGATTAAGGAGCTAATCGCTAATTAGCACAAGTTTAGTACAATCTTTACATACAGTGAAGTCTGAGACAACATTGAAAATCACACAAGACGGTCTTTGCAACATTCTTATTTTATTACGTGATCATTTACGTTTTGTAGAAGTCATAGCTATGAAAGTCTGTTTTTAAAAAGGTTCTCATGACTATATTTCTCATAACTGACTGTTAATCTCATAATTGCAACATTTTTCTTGTAATCTTACTTTATAACTACGACTACAACTATATCACCAACTTGCCAGTTAAGATTACATTGAAAGATCTGGACTGCAGGATGGCCATTTCAGTACCCGGATCCTTCTTCTACGTAGCCATGATGTTGTAATTGATGCAGTATGTGGTCTGGCATTGTCATGTTGGAAAATGCAAGGTCTTCCCGGAAAGAGACGACGTCTGGATGGGAGCATATGTTGTTCTAGATCTTGGATATACTTTTCAGCATTGATGGTGCCTTTCCAGATGTGTAAGCTGCCCATGCCACACGCACTCATGCAACCCCATACCATCATAGATGCAGGCTTCTGAACTGAGCGCTGATAACAACTTGGGTTGTCCTTGTGACGAGCAGGGCGGGCGAGAGCCGTGAGGGAACGGCGCGAGGCCGGTGACGCGAGTGATAATGAGCATCACCTGCGAGGCGTGCCGGCCTCGAGTCTCTCACAGAGGAGCTCTGGAGGCATAAAAGGAGGAGCGACGTCAGTGAAGGACCAGAGAGGACCAGGCCTGGACTTTATTTTATGTTTTATTATGTTTGTGTGGCCGGCAGACGTCCGCGAGGGTCTGCCGGCATTACTTTCGTTTTGTTCTTTGTTTATTTTGAATTAAACTTTTGTTGAACGTTCGCCGGTTCCCACCTCCTTCTTCCCACATTTACGAACTGTGTTACAGTCCTCTTTAGTCCGGATGACATGGCGTCCCAGTTTTCCAAAAAGAACTTCAAATTTTGATTCGTCTGACCACAGAACTGTTTTCCACTTTGCCACGGTCCATTTTAAATGAGCCTTGGTCTAGAGAAAATGCCTGCGCTTCTGGATCATGTTTAGATATGGCTTCTTTTTTGACCTATAGTGTTTTAGCAGGCAACGGCAAATGGCACGGTGGATTGTGTTCACCGTTCTGGAAGTATTCCTGAGCTCATTCCTGTATGTGATGCAGTGCCGTCTAAGGGCCCGAAGATCACGGGCATCCAGTATGGTTTTCCGGCCTTGACCCTTACGCACAGAGATTGTTCCAGATTCTCTGAATCTTTGGATGATATTATGCACTGTAGATGATGACAACTTCAAACTCTTTGCAATTTTTCTCTGAGAAACTCCTTTCTGATATTGCTCCACTATTTTTCGCCACAGCATTGGGGGAATTGGTGATTCTCTGCCCATCTTGACTTCTGAGAGACACTGCCACTCTGAGAGGCTCTTTTTATACCCAATCATGTTGCCAATTGACCTAATAAGCTGCAAATTGGTCCTCCAGCTGTTCCTTATATGTACATTTAACTTTTCCGGCCTCTAATTGCTACCTGTCCCAACTTTTTTGGAATGTGTAGCTCTCATGAAATCCAAAATGAGCCAATATTTGGCATGACATTTCGAAATGTCTCACTTTCAACATTTGATATGTTATTGTGGCGAGGGGGGCGTGGTTCAGCGAGGTCTGCAGCAGGAGAAAGCATCAGGAGAGGCCTGGTAAGTGAGCGGGTTAAATGTAAATCATGAACACCTGTTTCTCATTCCAGCAATTGGCACGGGGACAGGATAAAACACAGCGAGAAGCAGGAGTGTGTGAGAGAGAGGGGAACTGCTGTCTGAGACGATGGTCACGACAGCGATACTGGAGTGAAGCCCGTTGGGAATTGTGTATACCAAGACTGGAGTGAAGCCCTTTGTGGATTATTTATTTTGTTGTTGTGCGATGCACAGTCTTTCTGTTGAACAGTTTTGAGTTGTTGAATAAAGCTCAGTCAGCAGACAATCGCAGACTCCGTCCTCTTCCTTCCAGACGAACTTTGATCTTACTACAGTTATCTATATTCTATTGTGAATAAAATATAAGTGTATGAGATTTGTAAATGATTGCATTCCTTTTTTATTCACAATTTGTACAGTGTCCCAACTTTTTCGGAATCGGGTTTGTACTAAAGAAAATAAGTCATCTTGGATGGCCTGAGGGTGAGTAAATTAACAGCAAATTTTCATTTTTGGGTGAACTATGCCTTTAAGTGTGAATTGAATGTAATGCTTTCTAAAACTTAACTAAATGTTAATTATGATTAAATGAAAATGTTTTATATTTTACATTCATATTAAATGCAATTAGCTGAACTTTAGAGTGCTTTTTAACCCACTTTATATGTACATCTTTATATGTAATTTCATAATTACTTCTATTGACTTTGAAATATGGGTAAAGTGTTTATTGTAAACTAAAATATACTTTAATGACATTTCTATTCAAACGTACACTGCCCTCCAAAAGTTTGGAAACGCCCTAGAAAAGTGGGGTTTTGGATAATATTGGCATGAATACTTTTTAATTTGTGATAATTTTGCACTGATAAGGGACAACACAAACTATGAAAACATATTTTATTACATAAACAGTTTATACAAAGAAAAAAAAACTAAAATTTTCGATTCATCAAAATATCCACCATTAGCAGCAATCTGACCTAAACTGGGTTATAATTGGTTCACTGTATTCTAAACTTAATTGGCAATCAATTGTTGAAGCTATTAAGGTGTGCTGACCCAAAAATCTTTTACAAACCTGGGCCAAGTTTAAACCAGTAATCACAGATGGAAAAGGGCATGTCTGACTTTGATATGTATATATTGCCATTATTATACAATCAAAATGAAAATTATTATTGCTGGTCTTCAATGATAATGTCAAGTTACTTTAATGTATTTGCACCAAAAAATGATAAGGATTTATGCTGATATCGTCCAAAACCACACTTTGTTGTTTCCAACAAAGGGTGTTTCCAAACTTTTGGAGGGCAGTGTATATGTTAAATAAATTTGTAAGTACACATTTGTAATAATGAAGTAGCAATTAAAAATATATTAACTATAAATGTAATATTGAATTACACACTACAGTTAGTCAACACATTAAAATAAGTGCACTTCTTTAAATCATGACAAAAGATTATTAAAACATAATGACTTAAAATATATTTTAAAGTAAAATTTTCAATTTGAAAAGTGCACTTTTTAAAAGTGTACTTAAGTGTTTAGAAATATTTTTTCAGAAAGTGTAGCATCTCTTAAAGTACACTTAAGCTGCCTTTTATATATTTCATATTTTATTATCTGCAAGTACAGTTTGTGCAATATATTTTTAAAATTTGAAGCACTCTACAAGTGCACTTCTTTTTCACAAGGGATATGCATGCCTGCATAAGTACTGTTATCATTAAAGCAAAAAGGGGGACATGCAACATTCGAAATTCATGTACATTTTTCAAGTTATCGCAAAAGTTTTAAGCTGATAATATAATTTAATAAATAAAAAAATGTAAATGTCAGTGTCACTCACTCAAAGATTCCAGGTAAAGGTGGACAAAATTGATTCGATCATCCTCCACAGTCTGATGAGGCTTTGCAGGTACGTTGAGATACCCATAACGCTCCTTGTTGCACAGATACATCTGAACCTCTGGTTATAAAAGTGAATTATATAAGATAAATAAACATTGTCTGAAATTTTATTCACTATCTCAGCTCTTTCCAATGCTATTTGACTGCCAAAATGTTACAGTCAGCTGGACACAGAGAACATTTTTTCCATCCCACCAAACTAAATCCAAATGTTAAACTCATCATATTGCATAAGATAAATGAGATACATCGGAGTCATCCAGAAGGGGGCACCATACCCGATATTCTGCATGAGAAAGCAAAAACGATGATGTCGTCAAAGGGCCAGGAGTAGTCTTTGTGAGGAGGGTGAAAGGACACTTTTTTGGTACCCTGTTTGCGCAGGTCCAGCAGGATAGTGGAGTGGACCATTGGGACAGGGTAGCAGCCCAGCCTTTGACGTTGCTTTGTGGGGAAGTACTCAGCGGTACGACGATAATAGCCCTGAAACAGAGAGAAAACTGAACAACATAGACAAAAAACAAAGCAAACAGCACTTAAACAGACCCACAATGAACAGTCACCCTCAAAAGTGATGTTGTATTTTTCTGGACATACTCACTTAAACTGAATTGAGGACTTTGAGGTCACATTGTTTGTGCACACAGCCAATATCTTCTCTGTCATATGTAACATTGAGAAATCTGATTCATTTGAATGTGTTTGTTTGGACAATTCATGTAAATGAACCTATTCAAAAAAAAAAGAATCCCAGATTTAAAGTGTTACTTCACCCAAAAATGAAAATTCTATCATTAATTACTCACCCTCATGTCATTCCACACCCGTAAATTGTTCATCTCACCTGTAAGACCTTTGTTCAACACAAATTAAGATATTTTTGATGACATCTGATGGCTCAGTGAGGCCTCCATTGCCAGAAAGATAATTAACACTTTCAGATGCCCAGAAAGCTGCTTAAATCATATTTAAAACAGTTCATGTGACTACAGTGGTACAACCTTAATGTTATGAAGCGACGAGAATACTTTTTATGCGCCAAAAAAACAAAATAACGACTTTATTCAACAATATCTAGTAGGGATGTAACAATATTATCAATATTGTGGTATCGCGATAGCAAAATTGTCTCAATATTATTGTGGTCACAAGACTGTATAAAACGATACATCTTCCGAGCATTTAAAAAGTAATTTACTCTAATTACAAGTACTTGATTTTTGTAATCTGATTACATAATCCAGATTACATGTAATCCGTTACTACCCAGCTCTGTTCCTAAATGACAACAATTTGCCCGTGTATATTAAACCTTTGACAAAAATAAAATCATGACATTCAAATCTGCGTTCAAGCTGCTGTTGATCTAGAGAGAATTGTCATGTTTAGATATAAATAGCTTCACAAACAATCTTGTGAAACACACAGTATCATTTCTGTTATAAATATTCCATTAATCACATAAGCGTACAAAAGTGTATTATTCAGATACGCTGATGTGTACTTTACCGAACATAACAGAATGTTTCTATTGCATTGTTACGCCACTAGATGGCAAAAATTACTGTTGAAATGTATCACTGAATCATTCTTTTAGAAACAAAAATCAACTTACAAAAATATTGTTTCAGCTGTCTGGATCTTACATGTGTGTTCAAGCATCTTATTTGTGTTGAATTTGTGGTAACACTTTACAGTTTATTTGTTAACATTAGTTAATGTATTAACTAACATGAACTAACCATGAGCAATACATTTGTTACTGTATTTGTTAATGTTAGTTAATAAAAAATACAGCTGTTCATAGTTTGTTCATTTTACTTCACGGTGCATTAACTAATGTTAACAAATACAACTCTTGAGAATGTTAGAAAAATAATAGATGTTACCTTTGTCAAGGTCCAGCTGGTGCAATTATTTTATTTTATAAAAGCGAGTTTTAGGTTATTTGACTCATCTCATACTATACCTCATACCTCTAAGCAACAGTTATGATTAGAGGATAAAGAAAAGAGGACAGGATATGACATAGTTCATTTGTACATCATTGTAATGTTCAATCATTGTTTAACACTTATGGCACTTTTTTCCCCAAGTCTTCATGTAGCTTTTTTTTAAAATATCGCAATAAATATCGTATAGTGGACTTTATATTGAGGTATTATCGTATCGTGAGATTTTGATATCGTTACATCCCTAATATATAGTGATGGGCGATTTAAAAACACTGCCTCATGAAGCTTTGAAGTGGTTCGGATCACATATAAAACTGTTAAAGTCACGGAGATATTGTTGAATAAAGTTTGTTATTTTGTTTTGTTTTTTTGGTGCACAAAAAGTATTCTCATCACTTCATAACATTAAGGTTGAACCACTGTAGTCACAGGAACTGTTTTAAATACATCTTTAGTATCTTTCTGGGCATTAAAAGTGCTAATTTTCTTGCTGTCAATGGAGGCCTCACTGAGCCATCAGATGTCATCAAAAATATCTTAATTTGTGTTGCAAAGATGAACGAAGGTCTTGCGGGTTTGGAACAACATGAGGGTGAGTTGTTTTGATTCAAACAGATGTTTTTCTGTGGAAACTGTGATACTCTTTTTCTTTGAGGAATAGAAAGTTCATAAGAACAGCATATATATGAAATTGAAAACTTTTGAAATACTGTAAATGTATTTACTGCTATTTTTGACAAATGCATGCTTACTGAATAAAAGTATCAATTTCTTAAAAAAAAGCACAGTGACCCCAATCCTTTGAATGGTACACACACACACATACACACACACACACACTGCAGTTAGCTACTTTGTATTAGCTTGACTGTAGTTTAACTAATTTAAATCACCGGTAGCTTATAAATTCAGAAAATAGAGTTTTAAAGTAGATTCTCCAATGCTCTTATTAATATTATACAGCAACAGTGGAAGCTGATAAGGCCACTTTTTTGATGTGGCATATTGCAAGATGAAATGTTAGCTATCACTCATTGCAATTTAAGAACATACACATTTACACAAACTAACACACGCTTCCAAGCTGAGAACTCATGGATCTGTACCTGTGGAGTGATGCCACACCAGTAGTTGGAGTATGCAGACTGTGAGTCCAGCATGGGGGCAATAACAGACTTATTTTCTGCCATCAGGAGGTGCAGGGTGTCCGGGTTGGTCAGGATGTTGTCTGTGTCTGAATACTGTATATAATTTAATAGTCATGATATTAGCAAATATAGAACAGATGGCGTTAAGTCAATTGCATGCCTATCTAATCCAAAATGATATATCTGAAGGTTTTCAGTCGGAATTTAAAGCAAATCACAGCACAGTTCTGTGATTTTAGTGTTATTAGACCTCAGCGCAGCGTTAGACACTACTGATCATGATATCCTTGTCTCTCATCTAGAAAAGATGATGGGAATTTGGGGCATGGTTCTTGAATGGTTTAAGTCCTTCCTCTCTAACAGGACTTTTTCAGTTAATTTTGGTTAACATTTTTCCCATTGTATAGTATGGGGCTCCGCAAAGATCTATTCTTGGCCTAATCCTTTTTTCATTATATATGCTAAATTTACTACTGAATTTGTTTACATCAAATTAAATCATGGATGGTTTCTCAGATCTGGGCATTTTGGCCCCCTTCTGTAAATTGATGGTAAAGAATCTTGGTGTATAGTTTAATAATTCTCTGAAATTTGAAAAACAGATTAATTCTGTGTTGTTTTTTTTCTGAGATCAATGGCAAAGGTTAACCCGTTCCAGTCTTCTAGTGATTATGAAAAACAATATATCCATGCTTTCCTTTCTGTAAGACTGGATTACCGTAATTCAATGTGGGTGTTATCATCTTCAATTATTGCAGAATGCTGCTGCCAATCTTTTGACAGGTACTCATAAATAACAGCATGTAATGCATATTTTAGCCTTACTACATTGGTTGCCAGTTCAATTTAGAATTTATTTCAAATTATTGATCCTTGAATATAAAGCATTACACAAATTAGCATCTCCATATTTAGCGCAACTTCTTCAAGTGCATAAACCACCTAGGACCAGCAAGGTCAGCAAGTCAGATGACATTCCTAGGACCAGACTGAAATTGAATGTGACCGGGGATTTCACAGTAGCAGCTCTGAAGCGTTGTTATAACTTAATGCTTTATCTAAGACTAGCATCTTCATTATGTTCTATGGTATGGTGTTGCCTCCAGGCAACATGGTCTATTTTAGTTTGATAAAACGGTGGTCTAATAAAATAAAGCACAAATTGATTGATCAAGCATATCTCAGGACAGAATAACTCAAATACTAATCAATAAAAGTGCAAAAAAGACCAAAACATGACCTACAGGGGTCCATTTTGTGTCCTGTTTCAGCACATGTGCACATATCACATGACTCCATATTTTCTCCATTGAAAAGTGCTTTTTTCACTTGTTTGTAACCATTTAATCACCCACAAAAAATGAGTATTTTTAATTAATTTACATTATATATCATCAAATGTTTTAGAGAAAATAACAAAAAAACTGTGTGTTGCCTCAAGGCAACATTGTACCATAATGGAATCGCATATGGCCATACAGGCGTAATAGGTTTGAATACAAATGTATCATATTTGTAAGGAAAAGAGTTAGAATTATCTAAATATGCTGGCATTTTCACATGATTTTGTAATGTATTTATAAGAATACTAATTTACATACTATATCTGCATATATTATGATCTGCACATTTTCTATAGCACTTCAAAAAGGTATAAAACACAGGTAGCAAAGTCAGTTGATGAGGGTGAGGGTGAGGAGTCATACTGTAATGAAGAAGATGAAATCATAGTGACAATCTGTCAGGGAGTGACTGAGGGTGAGAGAGAAGATGGAGATGAGGATGAAGATGAATATGATAACTTGATATAATAACATAAAGATATGATGTTTTGGTAATACTTGTGTTCCACTATGGTACAATGTTGCCTGAGGGCAACAGCTGGATATAAAATGTTACTTTTTATTAAATATGAAACTTTAAATACATTAAAAACTAGATAAATTTGTTTGTTTAAGTGTCTAGTTAAAGAAATGAATGTTTTCAATAAATATATTTCTTTTTTCTACATGAAAATGCCAAATGTTTAAATTTTTCCATTGTGGTACAATGTTGCCTCGAGGCAACAAACTTATAAAAATTAAATAAATAAAAAAATTATGAAAATGTTTATTGATATTGTTAAAGTGTCCAATTTTAAGCAGGAAAAACAACACAAATAATTTTTTCCTCATTGATATCATATTGCATACTATAGAGGGTGAAAGCAACTTGATCCAACTGGTTAACTAAGGAAGGGGCTCTAATTTATTTTATGTATTGACTCTGTTGTTGATTGTATGTTACATGTTATGATGTTATTGTTGATCTCCAATAAGAACTGAACTTCCATGAACCTTTGAGAATATTGATCTGGTTTTATTTTTTTTAATATTCCTATTATAGATATTTGGGTAAGCAGCATGATCCAAAATCGGGGTGTATATGCTTAAACTGGGTCATACCAGAATGTAGTCAGCCCAGCGTTTCTTGGCAAAGTTCAGCGCTGCCTGTTTCAGCTTCATAACATATTCATAGCGGCCATTAGTCCAGTGCTTGGGCCCCAGCTCACCCACATAGGCCCTGTGCAGATAAAACAAGCAATCAAATCAAATTTCACTGGTGGTACCTAAACTTCAAAAAAATCCAAAAGTATTTTAGAATTGTGGTTTTATCAGGATGGCATATCTGCCAGTTGTGCATGTTGTGTGATGATCATCTCACGTGGGTTTATCTGAAGGTCTCCACTCCACATAGTGATACTGTGTTTGCATGACGGTCAGCCATTCTCGCAGGATTGCTGTTGTGTTGTCAATGTTGTGGTCTGTTGCTGCCCTACAGGAAACAATAAACAGAGAGACAGCAAGTAATTAGAGACATTAGTGTCAAAAGACCAGTAAAGTCAGGTGGTGAAAACAACATGCAGAAACATAAAAAACATAAAACATATAGCAAGGACCCCTGATCACCTTCATGACTGCGTGTCAATAAGTCTCTTAATATATAGATAATTTGCCCTTTTAATGACAAGGCAAAGTTACTTCAGGTTAATGTCATGTGGTGCAACTCCCTCCAAAAATGTAATATTTATGAATGAATATATCTTTAAAAATATATGTAACTTATATTTAAACTTTTTAAATAATAATTTAACATTTATGTATTCAAGGTTTAAGGGAAATATGGTGTTACTTCATACTTGATAGTTACACCACGTGACATTTTAAGAGTAATTAAATTTAAACTTTAGTTGAAAGTAGTTTTTCAAAACCGTATGACTGTATGGATTTTTCCATTTCTTTATCTAGGACACTCTAATTTGTCATTGATCCAAATACTGAGTAATACAAATTAACTAGCCTACATGAACTAACATGTTATAACAAATGATCCCATTTGTGATGAAGTATCTGCCTTCTCTAGATTATTTAAATCACAAAATAAACTACTTAAAACTAATTTGAACGTTAAATCATGCACTATATGGCGTATTCTTTTTACCTAGTTTATTTTCGAAATACTATGCGCTAGAAATAAAATAAATGTAGTATTAAAGTGGATAAATAAAGAACGTTATTAGTTGGGGGAAGGGGATCTGCTTTTGGGGGAAAGTCTGCAAAAATCAAGGGGAGGAGGTGATGAAATGCAAATAAGAGTGACCTTTTGACATCTACAAACGCTAAAAAGATAATCAACCATATTAAGCTGCAGGGAAGGAAGTCACCTACCAGATAGAGATGCGCTCTTTGGGATAGTTTAATCTCTCGAGAGCTCCGAGGTAATATGGTAAAGAATGTGCGGCGTTCCGTGCGATTACAACTATAACGACCGTGGGCGGCTGCATCTTTGACTCTTCGGTATAATTTTCCTCTGAAAAGTAACATTGTGCCACCGCAAGAATGCTCCAAACAGTTATAATCCCAGATAACATGGTTAGATTTCGATGGTCCGCTGCGTCGTTGCACAAACAGTCCCATCCGCGTCAGCAGCTTGACTTGAAGGAAAGAGGGCTCTTCCCTAAACTTCACACTCCCCCTCAAATCTCCGTTCCCCCCTGAAGAAGCCAACGTGTTCTGTTAGCTGTGTTTGAGTTACAACTTCCGTGTGAGGATTTGTTCTCCGAACTGTGACTTTATGTGTTCAGTGTAACGTTTACATTCGCTATTATTTACAACGTTTTACCTTTTCTAAACCTCAACCGTTACATTTTAGAATGTTAAATGTGAAATTAATGTTTCGCTAGCTTAAATGTTTTAGGGTAGAATGTTGACGTTCATTTTGGGATTTTTTCGGCTAACGGAGCTTATAGTGATTTTCTTTTTCGCGTTTTTTTTTTTTTTTTTTTTTGCAACCAAAGAACGAGTCTGAACCACTGCCATTTTAGCGATTTAAACTAAATCACTGACACTAGGCTTCTAGATAGATGACGCTGTGATGTTTTTGAAATGTTTGGTCCAGGTTCCCAGAGCACAACAATACTAATTTCTTAAACTTTTCAGTTATTAGCTACATACTGTCTGAAAGAAACGACGAAATTAATAAATAACAGTGTCTTTAGTGTTAGCAACTGAAACCACAGCGTCATGATCAGAAAGCAACAAAACAAATAAACAAAGTTCTACAAATGTCTTCTTTCACTAAACGTTTGCCTACAGTGAACAACCACAAGAGGGATGTGTTGAGCTTGTTTCACAAATGAACCAACGGGAATTTTAATATGACGTGTCTCCATCGGTTTGACATCAGAAGAACTATTTTTCAGTATTATGTGTAGTTAAAATAACAGACAGACAGACAGACAGAGAGACAGACAGACAGATAGATAGATAGATAGATAGATAGATAGATAGATAGATAGATAGATAGATAGATAGATAGATAGATAGATAGATAGATAGATAGATAGATAGATAGATAGATAGATAGATAGATAGATAGATAGATAGACAGACTATATGATAACTATTGATGGAAAACCTCTGTTAAACTTTCACAAATGTTTCCTAGGTTTTTTAATTTAACCAAACCACTTAAAAACACCTCCATATTGATTCAGTCTTTTACTGGTTGTTCATCTATAAAGGAATGTAAAATTGATCAGTGGCCATCCACACTATTGAGTTTTTGTCTTTTTGAATGCTGAGATGCTCCTTACAGAAAGATCAAGTGAAAGAGAGAAGCTCAGTGACCAGATGCCGCAGAAGAGCGGAACTTTGGAGGGTGTAATCAGAAAAGAAAGCAGCCTGCAGAAAACAAAGAGATAGAGGCGCTGAGAGAGTAAACGGAATAGGGCTGACATCCAGCGAAACTGATTTCAAGTGACCCTTCTATCATTGGCCAGCCGCATTGCCTGTAACAATTAAATTAGCACCGTGCTCAGGCTTGGTCCGGAGACTTGGGTCAAAGGGAGTGTCGTTTCATGGTACCCACGCCTACCCCTCCAACCCCTGGCCCTCGGAGGGCACTTTCCCAGCGCCTTCAGCGCAGCCAACCCTGAGAGAGTTCACCAACATCCCAACTAACTTTTCACTGCTGGGTCAAAGGTCTGAGGAGCAGGGCAGCAGGGTGTGGCGGGGGGTCGAGGGCACACAAGACAACTAGTCCGGGCCCAAACATTTATTCAGAGAAGGAGGGGGCCATTTTCCCCTGGACAACTTTGATTAAGCCACTTTATCCTATGCCTAGTGGGGGGTCTGTCGTGAGCCTATGGATATATACGAAGCCATGTGGCATACAAAGTGAAAGGGGGGTCCACTGGTCCCAGCACCTCCACAGACTCTTTCTTTACTGGGTCAGTCAAAATCCCTAAAAGGGCAGCTGCAACACTATGGGAAAGCCTAAAACTTCGTCCAGCATTGCGATAATCAATAACATGTTCCCATACAGACGTCTCACGGCTCATCAGCTCAATAACTGTCACTCACGGTCCCACGCTCAGCTCAGTCGCAAAGACTTACTCAGCAGTCGAGAAGTGACAGTCCAACACTGAATGAATGTCAGTTTGCAAAATTAGTTTGAATCTTCACTGAAGCTTTTTTGGGAGTCTTGGTTCATAAAAAGACTGGTTGTGTTCTCAATGGAATACAAGCATATGCTTACTGGAACAGTAGTATGCTAAAAGCCACAGGCTCACTGAAAAAAACGTGCTTCTACCTACATTTTTACAAAAATCGAAAAACATACGATTCGCTGCAGTTTACAGCTCAAATAACACTAAAGGTGGTAAAACACTTCACTTTTATTCCTTTTCACACAAACTTTAATTACAGGGTAGGTTATTGATGATTCTTTGCACAATGTAATGTTATGACCATAGTGCATGATTTATAAACTAATACTGCATCACATAAACAGCTCCATATGTGTGGATTTTCTCACGTATAGTAAACTTGCTCAATAACTCACCTGGTACAGCAGGTCACTTGCGAAGCGGAGCACGAGTCCCATGAAACATTAGGTTTTGTGTAGGTTGTTTGTTATTTTTAAATGTGATAGAGCATTAACCATTTAGCGCCACTCACCTGACATCTAATTTCCTAACTGCTGAAAAACGTAAAACTAACATAATAAAAAGCTGGCATATATTCACGTTCATCCTTTTTATCATTTCGCAGAAATGTCGCCACAGGCACGTTTTTTGAGTGAGCCCAATTTGTTGTCACAAAATGTTGGCACAAATGTTGCTAGCCTTCACTTTTTGTTTTGGAAGCAATTATTTTTATTTTTAATCAAATTTTGTATAACCAAGTCTTTAAGTCTCAGTGCTTTATATCATTGGAATCCTTGTATGAAGTCGAACAAAACACAGATTTCATTGACTTTTCCAATCTCCTCCTGGACCGTCTATCGAATCTTTACCAAGTTTTGCTCAGATCATCTTCAGACAATGAAAAACTAGGCTACATTCAAAATATCATACTTACTATAAAGTAATATGTGAAGAGTATGTCTGAATGTATTCATAAAACAGGAGGTGAAAAGTACCCGGATGACCTACTACGTCCATCGAGATTCTGAAGTGCACATCCATTGGACACTTTACTATCCCATGAGGCCACAGGAGAGGATTTGTGAATGCAACACTGTAAGTCACATGACAATTACAACATGGCAAATGTAGTACATCCAGATTACATACATACTACACACTTTTATAGAATGTAATTTTTTAGTGGTTGCGAAGTAATTACTTTTTCAAAAAAGTACATACTCAGAGAGTATGTGATTTCGGATGCAGCACAAAAATGATCAAAGTCTACTTGAGTGCATTATAGGAAATGTAGTATGTTATCGGGGTATTTTGTATATAGAAAATGTGCATGCATTTAGAATAGTAGTATGCCATTTCGAACATACCCACCACTATCTGGAACTCAAAAAAGTTACTGTCAAAGTCTAATAATACCACCAGCACTACTGTGAAAGTACAATGCATTTCAATTCTTTTCTGACTTTGTGGCTGATTCTGCAGAAAGATACATCTTAAGGAAAGAGAGCTACTGGGGATGTGTTGATAGTATAGATAAATTGACTGGTAATCAGACCATTGGGCACCTCATATGTTCCCATTTGGCCAATACTGCAAGATGACCAAAGCACTTAGCCGAAATTGCCTCTGTAAATCTATAGCAGTGTAGTGATTTTGTTCCATCAGTAGAGTGGGATTCAGTGACACCTTTTTAAGCACATGCATTGCTTAACACAGTTCTGCAAACCATTGCTTTTTTCATATTGAAGTAATATTGTACTGTTAAACTTTGCTGAATAGAGACCCACCTAATAAGGTTCCAATATTACACATGATGTACTGGGTGATGGACATCGCTGGTCTGCCTCCGGGCTTGATATTTAAAGAGAGCCCTTGACCAATAGGGAATCTATGTCATTTAATTGTTCTATTATCATATTTTTTTTTATTATTCTATCTTATTATTATTGTTCTATTAATGTTATTTTTTTTTAAAAATATTTTAAGGCATAATTCTGTTGGTATAGTTGCACAACAATGTTTCAGGGTTGTAGTTCAAAAAAAGTGAAAATTCTGTTATTATTTACTCATGTCATTCCAAACCCATATGGGTTGCACTTTATTTTACGTGTGCTTACAGTGTACTGCCTAAGAAGTAATATAAGTTAACTACATGGGTTAAGGTTAGTTTTAGGGGTAGGTTTAGGGTTAGTAGCTATTACCCAGTTGTTGTAATCCCTATAATAAGTATGTACATGGGGAACAGAACTGTAAAATAAAGTGCTACACCCATATGCCACTATTTTTTTAGACAGTTCTTTTCATTCAGTGACAATTCCTAATGAATACATCTGTGAAGCTCCATGAATGTATACTGTAAAAGTGTTCCACACCATGTGCTATATAAGTCTGAACTCAAATGAGAAACAGTGACATTTAAATAATTATCTTAGACATCAAATCCTTCAAATGTCATTGCCATTGTCTTCTAACCAAATGTTTTGACATAAACATCTATACTGCACTAAAGGCCAATGTATAAGTAAATAAAAAAAGTATATTTTTGTGTTTTTATTTTTTTTTTACTTTCTTTGAATATTTATTTTTCTTAAATATTATTTAAAATTCATTTTAAAAGGTATAGCTAAAAATGAAAATTCTGTCATCCTTTATTCATCATCAAGTTGTTTCAAAGCTGTATGACTTTATGTATTACCTGGATCACAAAATAAATATTCCTAAAACCTTTATGTGAGAAATATATAAGAATATAAGTCACAATTCACTTCTTTTCCAAATCTCATTTACATTTGCATATGTTTAAATGTGCAAACGCATATTCTAAGCATTTTTTGAATTCACTAACATCAAATTCTTGTAACTTGTAACTATCACAGTCATGTTTAGTTTCAGTGACTTGTTTTGTTTTTAGTCACTAGCTGTGTCCGAATTAACCCCCCCCCCCCCCCCCCCATACACTTAAATTGGGCACTACACTGTAAAACCCAATAAGTTCAGAATACTCAAAACATTTGAGGAAACTTATTACCTCAATATATTTAAGTAAACTAACAATTTTTTTTTTAAGTTGGTAGAACTTAAAAATTGTTGTGACAAGTGGGGCAGGGCTGAGAGCCATGGAAGCGGATCAAGGCCAGTGTGGTGCACAGGTGTCTCTCACTAACAATCCCGTCCCCAGCATCCCTTGCCCAACTCATCATAATGTTCATTACATACAATTAATTTACCTAAACATCATATTCAGATCTTGGTTAAAGGTTACATAGCAAATAACACATGCTATTATAACTATCAGAGAGACATTATCAGAGAGTCATTACATACTTGCTTATATGTAATCAAACAACACATGTGGTCTTAAATGTTTTGCAGCTCATCCTCAACCTAACCACAGGCTCTACTCTTCACCACAGTGGTAACCCTACAAAACTAACATAACAGAACCCCCCTGAATCCCAACATAACACAACATTAAACATTAACTTATATCTCCATATGTTAATCTTGTGCATAAAAACACAAAAAAAATCACTTAATTTCAACAGTTATTTATATGGTCTGACACAAAGCATGCTGGGAATTAGAAATCTGCTGCAGCTCAACTCAATCATATACGTTCAGCTCACTACAATGAAATTTTGAGTTCATGCAACTTTTTTCTATTAAGTACAATGAACTTTCATTATTATTTGAGTGAAACAAACTCATTTAATTTAATTAATTTCACTGTTCGGTTTTACAGTGGGGAACAGCCATTTGTACTAGTGGTGTCCAAAACCTATAGTGGACATTATCGAGTGCACTCCTTCAATCCCTTAATGTACCACAATAACAAGTGTACAACCGATGTATGCACAACAGCTAGAGAATACCCATAATGCACTATGAGAGTCGCGCACCGAATGAATTCCCGCGTCTGAGTATTAAATTGTTTAATTGTGGTTTATACATAGTTTCCATGACAGAGTTCAAGATAAATCTATTCATTGGAGCTGCCAGTTCGCTATGTTTCAAATGATTATTAAACAGCAAGCACAAACTGCAAAAGTGGCAGCCTTTCCGGCACACTTAGTGTCTGAATTTGCTCACTCGTTTCATTGACTCCCTCGTGGACTATATTGAGTGAATAAGTTTATAGGGGGGGGCGATTTTGGACACAGTCTGAGTTTTCTTTGTCACTGTTTTGCCTGTGCTCTATAGTTTCTTATTAGTTGGCATGGTTTCTGATTAATCCTCACCTGTTCCCAGTTAGCCCTGTGTATTTAAGCTCTCAGTTTTCCTCTGTTCATTGTCTTGCGTTAACGTTTATGGATCTTGTGTATGGTAAATGCTCTTTGTGTTAATTAAAGTCTGTTGTCATCAGCCATTCTGTATTATGCATCATCCTTCTGATTTAAACTACACACACTCCTGACAGTAACATTGTTACAAATATAGCTGTGTTCTGTATTTGAATAAGTGTGAATGAGATTTAAAGTCTACCTTAAAATTAAAAAGAAAAAAATTGATTGAAACTGGAAATTAATTCATTTCCAGTAACAGTTCCATGCATTCACCCATGTTTTGTTAAATATGTTTTAACCTCATAATGTTTAATGGAAATTTTAAAACTTACTATACATCACAAGAAGAAAAGATCTGTGTAATGCTACCCTCATGTCACGATTCGATACATATCACGATAATGAACTCACAATACAATATTATTGTGATACTCCACAACACATGGTAAAAGGTTAACGAAAAATGCTAAATTTGGTATTACATTGGGGGTGGAAATGAACAGGCTTGGACTTGGTGCTGGTAATCCAATGCAAAGGTCAATGGTGACACCAGAATAAAAATATTCATGATTCTGAAGATGATAATACAGAATTTTTTACACTTTTTACTGGTAGCATAAGACAATAGGCATTATCAGGACCCACAAATAATCCCATTGCATTATTATACATTAAACTACTCTATAATGTTGAATATAATGTACTAAAACTCTGTAAACTTGAATTTTTTCTCACACATTACTTTTAATTTTGGGTGAACTATACACAACACATATTGTCATTATCCACGATTGTTGCATTTTTGTATTGCGATATATTATGACACAATATATTGTTACACCCCTAGACGCTACTGCCGTTTCATCATGACTTGAAGGGTTAGTTCACTCAAAAATTATTCTGTCATTAATTACTCACTCAAAAGTCACATGATTTCAGTAAACGAGGCTGTCATACGTGTTTTAAAATTTCAATGGTTCACATGAACCATTTGGCAGTGCTCTGAACCACTGATTCGAAACAAAAGATTCGTAAAGCTTCGAACCTTCATGAAGCAGTGTTTTGAAATCGCCCATCACTAGATATTGTTGAATAAAGTCGTTATTTTGTGGGGTTTTTTGGTGCACAAAAAGTATTCTCGTCACTTTATAACATTAAGGTTGAACCATTGTAGTCACATGAATTGTTTTAAATGTTTTTAAAACCTCTCTGGGCATTTGAAAGTCTAAGTTAACTTCATCTCAATGCAGGCCTCACAAGCCATCAGATTTTATCAAAAATATCTTAATTTGTGTTCTGAAGATGAGCAAATATCTTACAGGTGTGGAACGACATGAGGGTGAGAAATCAATGACAGAATTTTCATTTTTGGGTGAACTAACCCTTTAATATCTACAGTAGAGAGAGATACTTTCAATGAATTACAACTTAAGGGGATAGTTCATTCAAAAATGAAAAGTCTGTCAAATTCATATTGCTTTAAATCCATAATTTTCATGGTTGGTTTAACTTCTGTTTTAATTATGCTTTATGGTGCACTGTAAACCCAAAAGAGTTGGCAAAACTCAAAAATGTTGAGGCAGTCAGCTAGGAAAAGTTAGGAGATTCAAAGTTTAAGCAGAACTGGCAGATTTCTATTTTGTAAACATACATTTTAATTGTTCTTAATTTGAAATATTTGAGTACACTTATTCATACATTTAAAGGTGCCATCGAACGTTTTTTTTACAAGATGTAATATAAGTCTAAGGTGTACCCTGAATGTGTCTGTGAAGTTGCAGCTCAAAATACCCCACAGATTTTATTTTTAATAAATTTTTTTAACTGCCTATTTTGAGGCATAATTAGAAATGCGCCGATTCAGGCTGCGGCCCCTTTAATTGCTCGCGCTCTCCGCCCCCTCCCGAGCTCTCGACTCTATCATTGCATAAACAAAGTTCACACAGCAATATAACCCTCAAAATGGATCTTTACAAAGTGTTCATCATGCAGCATGTCTAATCGCGTAAGTATGGTATTTATTTGGATGTTTACATTTAATTCTGAATGAGTTTGATAGTGCTCTGTGGCTAACGGCTAATGTTGGAGAGATTTATGAAGAATGAAGTTGTGTTTATGAATTATACAGACTCCAAGTGTTTAAAAATGAAAATAGCGACGGCTCTTGTCTCCGTTAATACAGTAAGAAACGATGGTAACTTTAACCACATTTAACAGTACATTAGCAACATGCTAACAAAACATTTAGAAAGACAATTTACAAATATCACTAAAAATATCATGTTATCATGGATCATGTCAGTTATTATCGCTCCATCTGCCATTTTACGCTGTTGTCCTTGTTTGTTTACCTAGTGAGTCTGATGATTCAGCTGTGCACAGATCCAGACGTTAATACTGGCTGCCCTTGTGTAATGCCTCAATCATGAGCTGGCATATATGCAAATATTGGGGTCATATACATATTAATGATCCCAACTGTTACGTAACAGTCGGTGTTATGTTGAGATTCGCCTATTCTTCGGAGGTCTTTTAAACAAATGAGATTTATATAAGAAGGAGGAAACAATGGAGTTTGAGACTCACTGTATGTCATTTCCATGTACTGAACTCTTGTTATTCAACTATGCCGAGGTAAATTCAATTTTCAATTCGATGGCACCTTTAACTTAAAATTTCTGTGTAATCTCAATATGAACATTTTATTAATGTAAACTTAGCTAGCTATAGCAAGCTAATTCAGAAAATGCTAAGTTGCTAATTAGCTAACATGTTAACAATAGCATGGTAAAGCACTTGCTAAATAAGTGCAGCAATATAAAGCATTTAACATATTTTCTCTCAAACCAAGCTGCGTGCACTTCACCATGATGGTAACTCTCCAAAAACCCACATTAACAGAAACTCTTCTAAATTAGCATAACAAAACATTAATCACTACCAAATCTCCCAGTTAACATTAATCTTGCTCAAAAAACATTATATAACACTTAATTTTAACATTACTCTCCCTTTCAAGTGCCATGGGCAAAGCATGCTGGGAAATAGAAATCCCAGCCCATTTTCAGTTAAACTGTCTAAATTAAAATAAATAAGTTAATAAAACTCAAAACAATGATACAGTTTAGTTTACTTAAAATATATCAGTTCTGTGAACTTGAAAGAAAAAGAAAATGCTAAATACTCATAAAAGTTAATTTGACTGAGCTGATTTGTTTAATTTAAGCTTGTCCTATAAACCATTTCATTATTTTGAGCATTAGGGTTTACAGCATTTTTTGCTTTGTGGAGTGTGACAGTCACTGTATGCTTTTAGGAACAGAGCAGCATGAACATTCTTCAAAACATTTTGTTTTTTGTTGCTCACAAGAATGAAAGGTTTTGAACAGCATTAGGGTGAGTGAATAATTTTAATTAATTTTTCAAATTGAAATTGTTCCTTTAACTTCTATCAGTAACTAGAGAAAGGATTTCTTGGCTTCTGTGGACAACATATGCACGGACTATAGTGCAATTTGCCTAATGTTGAGACCAAGTGCACCTGAGGACTCCATATAGTGCCATATCTTCTATTGCTTTATTATTTTCTCTATGATTTAACAGCTGGCAAATGGCATTATGGCCTAATTAAGTCCTTTTTCAATAGTTGCAGTCAGATCCTTTAAATTAACTGTCCAGTGGTGGTCATTTCAAAATAAAAGCTTTTGTGAGGTTCTTTTGAAGTTCTATTTGCACTGTAATTTTTTTTGACTCCTCTGAATGGACGATGCATGAACTACTAACTCTTACAACCGATTAGGGCACAATTGAAATCATTTTGAAAAGCCAGCATCTCTTGTTCTTGTAGTGTTTTGTGTTTGTGGCTTTGTTGAGAGTGCTGCTGGAGTCGATGTGTGTACTTAAAGCACTGTGGCTCTGTGCAACCTACAACAAGGAATGAATTTCCCAGTAGTCTCTTTAACCTAACTCACCGCTGCTTCACTTACTGTCCGTGTTGCCTGGCAACCAGCCAACCACAGTGAAAGAATTTGTGTGCCTTTTTTCCTCTTAGTGGAGGGGGGAGACAAGAGAAAGTGAGAAAGAGGGAGCAAGAGACTGTATACACACCCCCTCCACAGTTTGCCAACTAAGCATGGGGTTCCGGAAGTTAACAAGAAGTGTCTGGAATGTTGGAAACCAGAGGAGTGCCAGAAATTAATCCACACACTTAATGTCGTTATCTTTAATGATGTCATCAAATATTTAACACTCTAATATTTCGGCATGCACTCAATGTCCCACATAGGGATTTTGCAATATATTCAGAATTCAGAAGTAAAATAACAATGTCTCTGTAAGCTAAATTTGAATATTACAATGACATCTTAAAGTGTTATATTTTGTACAATATTATAATAAACATTCAATTTATACTTTTATGTTTTATTTATTTTATTATTTCACTATAAAATATGATAAAGAAAATGAAAACTGGAATGGAAACTTACATAGTTAAAAAAAAATCAAATCAAATGCTGTTCTTTTGAACTTTCTATTCATCAAAGAATCCTAAAACAAATGTATCATGGTTTCCATAAAAATACGAAGCAGCACAACTGTTTTCAACAGTGATAATAATCAGAAATGTTTCTTGGGCAGCAAATTTCTGAGGATCATGTGACACTGAAGACTGGAATAATGATGCTGAAAATTCAGCTTTTACATCACATGAATAAATTACATTTATATTGAATATATTCTATTTGAATATATTCAAGTTCTTTTCTGTTTACAGTTCTCTTTTGTAATAATAGTTTACAATATTACTGTTCTTACTGTATTTTGATCAAATAAATGCAGGTGAGCATAAAAGACTTCTTTTAGAAAACATTTAAAAAACTTAATAGTGCATACTGTACAGATATGGCTTAAGTCCCTGTTTTAATGTAAGTCTGGGATTTAATATATAGGTCTAATTATTTTGAAAAGTAATATCACCTCTAATTCATCCCGTTTTCTTTCATGTATGTAACACAAGTTGTACAAGACAGGGGCTTTTAAAAACCCTCTAAACCTAGTGTGAGCATAATAATGACACTTCCCTACCAGAGTGGCATAAAGTGGCATAAAGTGTATGAGAACAGCATATTAGCTAATTAACTACAGTATCTTATTAATTAACTATTTTTCATCTAACAGTGAAAACATCACTCAGTGTTTCAAATCTGATATTGTAAAAATGAAGCTTTTCACTAAAAAAACTACCGCAAATCCATTGAGGAATTGACGTTTCTCATGAAATTATTGATGTCATAAAGATGGTCAATGTAGAAGATATCTTGGGGCTGTTGTTTGTATCGTTTTGTTCTATAATATATCCTGCCCAGGCAGATACTCTATACTATTTATAGATTGCACTTATGTGAAGAAAATCTATAATGCAGTTGTGATAGAATAAAGCCAATGGCGAGCAATGAAATATAAACTGTGATAATAATGGCACGAAGAATATTGTTTTATTGGAAACAACATTGAGCCTTTTTAGATGCATAAGTTAAATGCGACAACTTCAATTTCAGTCACCCAGATAAACACACTGGCACCCACACAAATACCAAATCTGAAATACAGCAATCATCATACTTTCCAGAGCAAAAAAGTATTGTTGAGAAACACAAAACATTTCATCATCAAACACATTAGGTGTGATTTACAGTTATAGTTAATTTAGACCACTTCAGCTTGTTATGTAAAGTGTTGGCTGAATTAGGCCTTCAATAAATAAACACAAGTGGAAAATGTCAATAAGAGAATGAAAGCGAACAAATTGTCCTTTATGGTAATTTACAGCCGATGCATAAAAACTGTAAAAAATTTCTGTAGCTCATAATCCCATATAAGCATCTTTCCACAGATGGTCGGAGGTGTACATTGATCCAGCCTGTCCTGCTTAGCGTATATAGCGCGCTTGAGATGTTTTCATCTGGTGAGGCTTATTTCAGAATTCTCCCTGGTCCATTGTTCCCCCTCCTCCTCCCTTCCTCAGAGGGGCAGTTTCATTGCCTACCCCGTGGATCTGGACTCCTCTCCCCCACTGCTCCTTTCAGCTTCTGGGTTAAACATTTATCTGTGAATAGGGAAAGCACAGTGCCAAAACAAATCAATGTTTCCCACTGTCCTGATGTGCATGACTTGACAATATCCTGCCCAGCTGGCCCACTGGGCAACTTGAGTTTTGTGTACTTTTCTCCCTGCTAGAGGTGTGTTGCTTCTGAGTTTCAAATTTGTTGAGTACAACAATGCAAAAAACTTCAGACATTTTTTTCAAAAAGTCTATATATAGCATAGCAGTTGAGTTTAAAAGTACAATTTTCCAATTATCTACAATTAAATGCATTTCTGTTTCATATTGTTTTCATAAATTGAATGTCATCACACAAAGTTATCATTTATGCAGTGAACTGAACAGTTGTAAATGTTAAACAGCTTTTTAGTTTTGTAGGTAAGACTTGTATAAACTGACTTTCACAAATAACCCCTAAAATTCTTAGAAAGGGATCTGTCAAGCGCATATAGAACAGTTTAGGGGTTCCCATTATCATTTTATAGATTTAGTTTTATTTAATTCATTTAGTTTCATGAATTTCTGTTCTACAAATGTATACATTTATTTATTTATTATTTATCTATTTAATTTATAATCTATTTCTACAAATTTTATGAATTAAGCAGCTGTTAAAACATACTTTATTACTAGAAAAACCCCATTGAACCTTTTTTCTAACATTCGCAGCTAGCTAGTGCGTCAGCTAGCACCGACTTTCTCTTTAAAATGTAATCAAAAGTATAAACATCTTCTTTAAACTACACAAAAGCCATAAATTAAGTCTAAACGCCAATGGGGTTCCATTAATACTTCTATTAAATGAGTATTATTTCTGTGGATAGCGATTAACCCTCTCAAGTAGGCACTCAGGATTGACGCTCGTGAAGCGCCTGTGAAAAGGCGGCAGCGGGAAAGACTCTTTTAGCGCCAAATGAGCAATGGATTGCACGCGGGCAAGACACCCCGCGGAACTGAAGAGGAGGTTAACTCGCTTACTTCAGAGAGACAGATGAAAGGATAAAATAGTTTCACTTTAAGAGGGAGGAGCAGTGCTCGGGAGGCGGGAGTTAGGCCATGATTTATTAGGAGAAAAAGGACAGCGAGGGGATCTTTCAGCTCGCGCTAGTCACGCTGCTGGGATGAACGCTCGAGCGGGAGTTCATTTAAATTAGCCTATATGTTTTGGATATGTTAGTACTTTGCTCAAATTTGAAGGCTAGGTTGAGGGGTACAAGTAGTAAATAACCAAACATTTCTCTTTCAGGTAGGCCTACCTCACCAGAAACACCAGCTTATCAAATCCACACTAGAAACAACACACTAAAACACTAAAACAAAAAAACAAAAAAAAGGAAAAAAGAAAGAAAAACGCGGTGTTCTCGCGCTGTCTGAGGTAAAACAGTGTAGTAAAATAGGTTTATATCTATATTGTCATAGGAAAACGTTTATGGAGTTGATTTTTAAGTAAAATAAATGATACGCTATGTAACATTTTTAGGCCTTTAGAGAAATTTATATGCATTTAGACTGTAGCCAATCCCACAAAACTAACAGGCCTAACTTGTATGATTTATTCACAGATAGCCTATAGACAAGCAGACAAACTTGGATTGAAAAACAAAAAAACAGTCAAATGCTAATTTTTGTCACCCAAAATATGCAGTGATGTCACCTCTCAAGTAGCTTAAATAGGTCTATATTCTATTTATATAGGCTACATTTAGTTGCTACGTAAAGATAGCTTATTTATAATTCTTCATGGCAGTGGCGAGAAAAATCGCGTTTTTTATTAAACTTCATTAGGATACAATAGATAATATAAACCATGGATTTTAGGACAGCCTATAGGCTACTACTTCATATTAGTTTTCTTTTAGTTCAGCAAACTCTTTCTTTGCAGTAAAATGCCTTTAAACTTCTAAAAAATAACAACAACAAACATAATCATTTTTATTGTTGTTGTTATAGCCTAATTATTAGGCTATTCTTTTTTTCTCGTTTTATGTAAGACATTCCATTTGTTTTAAAATGATCAAGTGGTTGTGTATTTTACGTAAGTGCCTGGTTACAGCGTTGTACTAGCTTTCCTCACCCAAGTAAAAGGTGTCCAGAAAACAAACGTCATGCAGTGTGTGTAAACAGAATAAACAGTGTATGGATTGTGATCACTGTTGAGGAGAAAATGGGGCTGTTGTGTCTTTAAGAGGCTGCTGGTCCCTCTCTCGCAGCTGCTGGCTTGTGTGCAATAGAAGACAGTGGAGATTCATTACTTCTACAGCACAATGGACATTTATCACCCCATGGTGTTATTCAAATTCAGTACCAAGCGAAGATCATCCCCACTCCCTCTCGCCGTTCGTCGTGGCAACACCGGTATTGTTACGAGAGCCTGAGAAAAGCCTTCATAGGAACGTGATAGTCTGTGCCATTCCATAAGAACCGTCCCATCAAGGCATTGCTGAGGGCGTGCGGACTCTTCGAGCGACTCAGCGCATCCCTCCTTCTTGCATTTGACCATTTTCTCCGCTTGCGTTAGTGAGGATACAGCGCTCGCGCGCACAGGACAGAGGCTTCCTTGCATTTTCATCTCAATTGCGTTGTACGAAGAGGCTTTGCTATAACATCATCATACTACGGGCAACAAAAGTATCGAAATGGTTCGACTGGAAATGGTTTTTGTTAGTTTTTCGGTCTTTGCCAATATCAGATGATGATATTGCTTGATGTCGAGAGGTGGAACTACAAGGATGTGCGCCCTTACAGGTGCAGAAATGGCGAAGAGCTGCTTCTGTAACAAGCAGGACTTTACAAAACTGCTCTTTAGCTGATTTTATTTTATTTCTTTTTTTCAAAAATGTTTCTTGTTCTTATGCGTTGAGCTGAGATTTTGCATTCTGTGTGGTTTATGCAAATTTTTTAACAAGCGCACTGAAAGAGCGTCAAACTTTTAACCCTCTTAAAGGAAAGGTTTTCTAAAAGGAAGACAGAATGATTTCGAAGTTTAAATTTAATTATGGTTTAAATTAAAATGAAGTTTGTAGTTTATAGGTTTATAGAACCCGAGTTTATTATTTTTCTGTAATGAAAGACCAAGTTTTTAAATTAAGAAAACAGAAATCGTTCGTTAATCCTGAGGTAGCCTAAAATGTACATCAGAGCTAGCCAAACTAACGTCAGTTTGTCGGTTTACGTTACCACAAACAACCCGATATACTTTTGTCTTTTTAAAGTAAAATACAGGAATTCAAAGTATAGATAATGCGGAACTATACAGTCTTATACTATAATGATATTTTGTGGGAAAATCTACTAGGCCCAACAGCCACAGGAACAAAATGGGAGATTTCAGATAGCCTAGTATTTTGGTTTAAACTTGGAATATTTAAATGTTCTAGTTTTTTATGTGTGTTGTGACCAAATTATCCCTTTCAAAGGGTCCCAGAGATTGATTGTCCAAACGCAATTCTTGTAAAATATAATTTAAATCCAAGAATTGTGCCTGGACATCTGTTGCTGGAGATTCAACATCTTCGTTCTGGAGGACATATAGGCCCTGCTGTCTGCTTCTACTGTAGCTACACTAAATATTCATTTTCGTAAAGTTTCGCAAAAGGTAAGACGCTCATTAGGCTATATGATACAGGGACGATTATTTTACTTTACTCACATAACTTTGAATTAATGTTCCTTAAAAAAATGCAATAAATTACAATCCAAATACTTTTGTTTGATGCATTCGCATCCTTGATCATATTCGTCTGGGAAATTTAATATTGTTTATTTTCGCTAAAACGAAAAAAGGCTGTATAACAGCAACGGTTATTTGAATGTTGCTTAAGCTACTCAAATGATATATTTAAACAATTTCCCAAACGAAATTCGTTGACTGCAAGACTTCTGATATGTTTTGTTCATGATAGTATTTAGGTGTGCTTTTGTGAATGGTAAATTAATAAAAAGTCACGCTGATTATAAAAGCATGGTGGGAAAATGCTTTGAGCATGCTTGAGTTTCCCATTCACTGAGACTGCCATCTTTTGCCCAAAGCTGCATGGTGAAGGACTTTTTCATCAAACGAAGTGAACTAAAACGCCATTTACAGAATTCATTTTCGTTGTTGCATCACTCCAAATAGGCAAATGTTTTTGGTTAGGCTACTGTCTTTATTTACTTTGGCATTTTACAGATTTCTCTGTGTGTTTCAACTGTAACAGAGACAGAGTCAGGCAAAAAAAAAAAAAAAAAAAAAAAAAGTGTGTGTGTTGGCATCTGCCTGATTCTCCAGGACTAACACTAAAAATCAATTTAAGGTGATTTTGAATTTTCTTTAATCATTTGGCTAAATGCAGTTTAACAGCGGGCAGCTGTCGGTAAATAGTTGTTTTGCCTTGATTTGATATTCCATTTCAGACAGTCGATTGATTGTATTGGTAACTATACGTTCCACTTGCTGAATCAATAAACTGCTAATTACACTACAAAGTAGTTTCAGTGACGTTTTTGACAACAAAAACCAAAAATGTACAACGCCCCTACGGGATTTTGTTTGATTTGGAAGCACTGACTTGAGGGCGAATTAAACCTTTGCACCTGCACCACGTGTGGTTGAGAAACCAAAAGGAATCATTCAAAATATAACCGGTAATTAGAAACACATGGTCACCATACCACTCATTTCAGTCTAATCTTTTATTTGACCATAAACTTAATCTTTTGTGGATTAAAGTTAAATAAAAGGCCTGCTGGGCCCACAAGTTCTTTGAATTAGGCAATCTTTGAATAGCCTAATATCAGCATAATTTATTAGCCTAACAGTAGAAACCAGACAAACGTTTTGTTACACGCATTTACGAAATAGCAATTTAAAGATTTTAAACACTGACTAAGGCCAAACTTAAAGGTTTACGCAGAGGAGGCCTATATTGACTGTTTTAGAGAAAAAAAAATAAAATAATTAAAATTAAATCATAAGAAGTAGCCAGTTTCCCCCTCCCGGGTTTCAAAATGTTCTAGATTTCAGTTTGTAAATACATTTTAAATAAAATAAAACCGAATAGGCATATTGGCTATAACGTTACATGTCTAAAAATGTCGTTGGTATTTTTTTTCTGTCGCTGATGTGTTGATACGTTTTTGAAAAATGCTATTGCCTTGCCTGCCGATGGCGCACTTCTAACGGTTATCGATGTCTGACCGTTGAGTAAACCAGCTGCGACGGAAGCACGGGTTTCCAAAAAAAAAAAAAAAAGAAAGAAAAGAAAGAAAAGTGTATATATAGCTAATGCTAATTGTAAAATGTAGGCTATACGATCATTTCCTGATGGACTGGTGGATTCAAACGAGAGGTAAACATTCAGTAGCCAATGTTTACTTTATTTATAGCTAGCATTATAGTTTCAGGCCTGAACATACTAAAGTCTCAACACAAAAATGGTTTATTTGATAGGCTATAAAACGAGAAACAAAGAATTATAGATTGAGTGAACGAGAAATCATGATTTTGAATGAGTGTGGAAAAAAATAGCCTAATATTAATAATAAAAATTAAAAAAATAAAATGTTAGGCCTTGACAGAATAACAAGCCATAATTCGCACTGTAAACTACCATTTATAGAAATATATTTTATATGCTTTGGATACGATATCAACACTAGTTTTTGGTGTTATTATTTATTTATTTATTTTTACTTTTGTTGAGGAAAATGGCTTACCGAGCTCCATTTTGTAAAATCGGTGTAGGCCCTATAATCTCGTCGTCAATAGTTTAAACCATTAATTTATTAAAGACAAGCTAAGTAATTTAAATTGTTACTTTTGACGTTGTTATACGATCTAGCCTTTCTATATAATGTTACATATTCGTACAGCTTGTAGTTTGATGTGTTAATATTTCTGGAAATTAATTAGGCTAATAGTTGTATCGTTAAAAACGTGTAACAGTAACATAGGGTGTAATATATAAAACACGACGGTGAAATATAAAAATAGCCTCAACATACCTTAGTGTGCAATTAATAGAACAAAGTATAAACGGTTACATTTGTGTTAAATCTCCTGCATCTTTATAATGTTCACTTCGCACTAGGCTTATTTTAGCCTAAACTGCACTCTTAGAATATAAACAAACGAAAAAATAGACCAGTTTTTAACTAATTTTTCTGAATTATGCTACTGGAATTAGGACAAAAATATACAATTTATAATAGCCTATATTTAGTAATATAATATTTTGTCCGTTATGCTAAAAACCAAAACAAACACGTTAAAAAATAAGTAGTAGCCTAATCATCCCTATAAATAACGTAGATCTATTGAAAAATAAACCAAAATTAAAGTGTGGATCATCTTAATCTTGTCTTTAATAAAAACGAAATTGACTCATGGCTTCCCAACAGGTCACACTGCAGGAGAAGCATGTTTACCCGTTTTCCCCCTTTTACTCCCCCCTCCCCCCCCACACACACACCAATACTGACATGACGCATTTTTCCCTCGACATCATTAGCATCTGTATTATAGTGTTACTATTATCATACGGGTTTCCGTTGCAAATCAAGTCTTCAGCCAAAAGAGATTTGTGCTCGACCTCCCGCCATCATAGCCTAGTTTATTCTAATGAATATTCTATAGACTAGATGAACCCAAGGAAGTATAAGTAAATCAAACATAAAAGATAATGCGTCATTTGACTAGAGAAGTGTCATTATTTTCTGTACGATGTGATATGCTAAAGGAATGGGTCGTCACAAAGCTTCAAAATAATATTTAGAATTGGGACTACTTTCAGGTATACTATAGCAGTCTACAAGAAGTGCAGGAATGTAATAAAATCCTCTCATCCTCACATAAATATTTAATATCAAATAATCAACCTGCTAAGCTTATGACAAATATAAAACATTAATACATACTGGACTGCAGAAATATCTTTATTTAAATACTTTATTGCACTACATTTAAAATCACATAGGTGCAAATAAAACAATATTGTGGAAATACTTGCAAAATATTTATTAGTTCAGATAAAAAATAAAATAAAAATAAAAATATATGGACTTCCATAGTAAACATACAACTGACAACTCTAAAGGCATCAACCAGAAAATTAATGAAAATTATAACGGAGCCATTTGACATGGGGCAACCGGTCCATCATGTCTCAGGAGAATCCATCTGGACACTGGCTAGACAGAGTGACCTTCCTAATGAGCCCTTGCTCCCCATCGTAACCCCGCCACGCTCCTATAAGGTACAGGGGACAGCGAATATCCCTCGGCAGCCAGATTCCCGGTGATGTTATGTTTTATTGGACTTAAAACCAAAATAAGAATTTTCACCGGATTGGTCGAAAAGGCCACAGCTGGGATTGAAAGCGGCCACCTATGGCGTGTTAATGGATCATCTGATATTTGACCTTTTGAAGGGTGGAGGGGCTTCTGTATGGGTGTGGTGCTTCTTTTAGAGTCAGTTAGCCTCCATGAAGTGTAGAGATAAAGACAACGTTATCCTGGTCCTGAAGCTGGTATTCCAGTTCACCCTGTAAGGGATATGGATGCACACACACAAAAAATAAATAAATAAATAAATAAATTTGTTCATAAATATCATCTTTCAAAAACTAATGTATAGACAGAAAAAAGTATATTCATTTTAAATTGTAGAAATCATTAAAAAGATTTGCAGCTTTGAATCAACACTTGATTTGCAGGTTTTAGTCATCATTGACAGTTGTTGAGGCATTGAATTTTTTCAATTGATTGTGTTACTTTAAATTACGGTCTGATGCCAATACATGTTTTCCTGAAAGAACAACCCAGCACAACCTTTATGTACATTAGATGAATGAAGAGAAGCTGACACTGGACCTAAAATGAGCATGTCATTAAAATGGAGTGGATGGAGTGATTGAGGAACTGTACACACACGCACAAACATACACACACAGTCTTACCATCAGTTCCCAGTCTGCATCGTTAATCAATACGAGAATCCCAGGTCTACTGTGTGTGTCAAAAAGAAGAGCTCATGTAAGTGATGTGAGCTACACTAAAACATGACAGTAAAGCAGCTCTCTGATAATATAACGCAGCCTGTTTATACACAATGAAAATCGCCAGTGCTGCGGTTTTCTAAGACCCTTGCATCCGCAGTTCATTAACTGAATGAGCTTCTCTCGTATATACATACACGTGCAAGATGAAACACAATGAAGACTATGCATAGAACAACCACTCACAAAGATTACCACAATATTTATAATTACAGAAATCAATACAATATAACACAATACAGCATTATATATATAATATAACACAGTAATATCACTTTGGATTTTCCTTGTTTCCAACCATTAACACCTGCCAATGACAAAAAGAAAAAAAGGGAATTTTATGTTTTGTATTTTATTTTATGTTTGAAGTACGAGGTGCTAATGTAGGTGAAGTGGTGGCCCCTCACGGCTAAACAGTCAACAGTGAGGTTTGTACACCATTGAAGACTACACTGTGAATCAGAGGTTTACTGCAGTTATCCACGAGTTTCATTATTTTCAGTTAGCAGTCCATGCTGGTAATTGCAATAAGGGTCATTTATGATAATTCTCTCTCTTAAAATTTTGCTAAAGCATCATCATTATCATCAGAATTTAAAAAACAAAAACAAAAAAAAATAATCCATTCACTGTTTAGTTTTTCAGGGCTGAGGAAGAAAGGATAATTTCTTATACCTGATGTCTTAAAGAAAGTGAAGTATTTTATCGTCACTGGCCAAATCACAAAAGGGAATGTGGTGTGATTCTACCTCCTTGACCTCACGGCGAATCTGCAGTAAACACGTAGCACTGCATTTATGACGAGTGTGTCTACAGCGCGTGTGTACGTTTGTCTGAGCATCATCCTGCATCGGTAATGTATTTACTGTGCATCTGCGTGTGTATACTTACACAGTGTCGCCCTGCATAAAGAGCTCTGGGCGCTCCTTCAGCATGTTCCCTCGGATCCACGCCAGCAGCTGCTTCATGTCCCCTATAAGAGTACCACAGAGGTCAAAGTTCACTGGTCAGAGTTCAGTGAGCCAGCCCCACGGTCGATGTGACGCGACAGAGCCTCGAACGCAAGGTGGGGGAGGCTTAACGGAGGTGTATCAAGAATAGACTTGTCATTTTGAGTGCACCATTGAAAGTAGTACAGCAGTAATGCCGATTAAATTCAGATTCGTAAACACAGAGATGCCATTAACTGTAGCCGTATCAGCCTGAAAGCACTGGCCAGGTAAACGTGACTGGAATAGGTAGGTTTTACAATAAAGAAGGTTAGCACCGAAATGCCGTATATCTGGGGAGGCGGGGTGATGATTGATGGATATAAACCCAGGGCGCCAATGTGAATTCAAATGAAATCTAGGATGTCTGCACCCCCCCATGAAAACAAAATGTGCTAGAAGCCAGTGTTTGTACGCCTATGATAAGCAAAAACAAAAACGTATCGTAAATTACAAAATTTAGCTTAGAATGTCTTGGTGCATGGTGGGTGTTGTTGCAAAGCAATGTAAATATTATCCAATCAAAGGTATTGGTTGTCATTTCACTAATGGAAGGGCAATGAAGTTTAGTCTTCAATATGTGTGTTGTGTGTTCTGTGATAATTCTAGCATGTGACGATGGATGATAATTGTTGTTATATCTGTACATGCGTGTGTGAGCAATAAAGCTCCGCTGCCCAACATGGCGGAGAAAACGGAATGTCCAACATCAACACTGTATCATCAGCATCCATTTCTGGAACATACCAGTTTCCGGCTCAGAGGGGTGGTGGAGACAAAGACGGAGAAAGAGTGAGTAAGAGGGGGAGAGAAAGATGGAAAAAAGAGAGATGTTTCCATTTGATCTGGGGAGGAGTTTGAATTTATTGTTTGCGAGTTTGCTGTGGTTGATATAAGGCTGTGTGCGCAAACTGCGCATTTTCCGAATTTTATATTCTTGAAGATCACTAGTTTGTCCATATGAAAAGCCATTACACTTATTGGAAATGTGACATCAGAGATGGAGCTTTGAAAAACATCAAAAATAACTACCGCACTGCCCACCCTATCTGAACACATGGGTAGAATCACCTGCATAACATCCATACTGCTGATGATTCCTGTGCAATACATTTAATCCTTGTGTTAAAAAAAAAAACACACACAACAACCTTTAGAACTTTCCTGAATCCTTGGAAATAAATAGGATGAAAATATAAATCACAAGACTTCAATGCAATTTCATTTCATATAATCCTAAGACATATTTGAAGGTGCATTACAGGATAGCTGGCAATGTCTGTGGGTTTTCTTATGCATGTCAGAATAGATATTGGCAATAAATCCGATAAGGGAAAGTTTTTTTTAAAGGAGGACCATTAACTGAGGTGTTTGGCAACATTTAACACCGAACGCCATCCTCTCACACTCTCTGTGTGGCGGTTTAACTAACACATCTCAATTCAAGTAGAGGAACATATAAGGTCCCAGGTGGGCAATGGTTACTAGAACCAGAGAACCGTTGAGAAACCCTTGATGGGTTTCAGAACGCATGATGACCAGAAGACATAGTCGCTAGTGCCATTGTGCTATAGCTAACTGGCTATGCAAGCGTGTATAATTAGACCAGGACAAATTAGCAAGAGGACGAATGAAGAGGGCAAGTGGGTGCAGGAGCGAGGGTCTATACAATACTCTTGACTGGGCAAGTTTCCACCAGAACTGAAGCTTTCAGAGATGTCAGCACCAACGTATGCAAGTGTGTGTGCTTGTAAGCGTGTGGCGTGCTTCTCGGCGAGGGGAAGGGGTCGAGCAACAGAGGCTGTTTCAGGTTAATTGGATCGCTGTCAGCCTCTTCAGTTGTGTAACGATCGTTGTACCTTGCAGCTCAGCTAGCCCACAATCCTGAACCTATAAAAAAGAGTGATGCTTGCCTCAGTGCTACTCTACTGCAATGAATATTGACTAGTACCAAAAGCAGGGGCGAAAAACAGACGTGATCACTTTCAGCCACGTCAGTCCTTTGATTGGGAGAACTTGGAAAAAAAGCAAAAGTCTCCTGCTTTATACAAAGGGTGGTTTATGTGAGCCAGGAGCAAAGAGTGAGGGGTCAACAAGATGCCCAATGTTTCTTTCGCCCTTTCTTTGTAGCGGTAAGGGAAGAATGGAAGACAAAAAGGACTGGATAGGTTGTGGTGAGGTAGGAAGAAACCGAGGGAAAACACGACTAGGAGGAGGGGGGAGTATGCGTCACCGCAGACAGGTGCATGCTGGGATAAAGCCTGCGTGGGAGGGTGGCGGCGTCTGCGTAGCATAGTGGCTGGCTAACTCTCTCCGTTTCCCTTCTCTTTTCATGATGATCATCATTATCACCACTATCTTTGGGTGGGAGGGAATGAAGTCATTCATCTTGCAGGGGATATGAGGGTTGGCGTTTCTATGATGATCATGTGTGTGTGTCCGGCAGCGGGGGGCTCTGCACTGCTCATCAATCACTAAGAAGGGTCTGGACCAGTGGACAGAAAATTTAGGAGAGATTAGTGTAGAGCGTCAGTGTCAGCCTTAGCAATCATAGCCAGCCATCCGTGACATACTCAAATCATGCCCACAAACACACGTACAGACTATGGGCTTCAAATGTGCTCTAAGGTCATCCCCTAGGCCTCTGCGAGGTCTCTGTGGCCACATTCCCTCCTGCCGTCCACTTTTGTGGACAGGTTGTCGTGGATACTCCGGTTCCATGGAGCTTGACCCTTCTGTTGTTTGGCAAGGCCACCAAAGTGCACATAGATTTCAATGTTTGCAACCCCGGAGCTGGGACACTTGACTAAAAGTTCTAGTCCTGTTCAATACAACTCAGACTCCAAGTGAAGGACGAACACTGTTCATGAGCAAGGAAAAGTGACATGCCACCACAAAAATCTCAGCAAATCCTGAAAGTTTTTCCACATCTATGCTAAAAGGATTCTCCCACTAAACAACCAGATCATCCTTCTTGAGTTACTAGGGTTGGCTTTGCAGAACTCATTAACTGTGTGAATTTACCAGTTGAGGTAAAGTAAGGTTCTATAACCCACAAACTAGATTTGTGTGGAAAGTGGTAAGCTCTAAGGAACATGATGTCCTAACTACTGATACACTGATTAGTCAGATCAAGTTTGGGAATCTCCTCCCTGCTCTGTAGATATCACCATCATCTACTAAACACTTGTGCATGGGATATAAGGTCTCGCTTTACCAATCCATCTTTTGCACTAATGGCTCTCAAATGACTAGCATTCCAATCCAGAGATGGCAGAGAACATGTTACCCACTCTCTGCTTAAATACAGGGGGCAATACAAGCACTCCCCCACAACCAAACATCCTACCACTTTCACCCAAATGTCCCACCAGGAAGCCGTAGGAATGCGAGGTGTTTGTAGGAGTGAGGCATTTGTACTGTCAGGCATCCCAAAAAATGACTGCACACAAAAAGGACTTAGTGCTTTGTAACAATTGTCCCTCCCTCCTTTACTGGCCCTCTATTCTCCATACCTTTCCTGTGACCCCAGCACTAGGCATAAAAGATCCATCAACAGTATCACTGGCTGCATTTACAAGTGAAAGGGGCCCAATAATGGAGCAGTTAGGGGAAGAATGGCTGGGCACAGGGAGGCTCACAGATGTTGGTGGTTGAGGGGGAGGTGGGATGTATGGAGAAGGGGCTCAGCTCCATTGTTGCTGAGGGAGGGGTGGAGGGGGAAAAAACTCGTTTTGTGATGGCAGGCCGGCACTGGTTTGCCATTGGCCCTATGTCAGAGTGAAAGCAGGACTGGCTGGAAGAAAAGGTGTCCAGGGAAGCGTGTGAACCAGGGCTCTGAGAGGTCAGGGGAGGAAAGGAGGCGAATGGGAAAGGGGCATCAGGCAGAGGGACGGCAGAATAAAAGAGATAGATGTGGAGAAAGAGGCACATAATTTGGTATGATTTGTGTGGCTTTCTTCTATAGGAGTACCAGAGGGAAAAAAGGCATCCTTTAGTTCTAGCAGGGCATAAGGCCAATAAGTGAATCCTACATCCGAATCTCTGGTATTGGTAGAGAAAGGGTAGAGATATTTGGAGCTAATTAAGTCATCAGTGCTGAGAATGGTAAAGCACTGGTTTGGAATAGAAAAAGTGATAAACATTTGACATCTGATAGAAGTCTTCATCTTTCATCTTACATTGACATTCTTTCATCTTTAGAATGTCAATGTAAAAGAACACGAGCAAAATCTTAACTCTTTAAGAAAAGAGTAACAAACTAGATTTTCACATTGTCTGAAGATAACATGAGAGGCGTTTGATGTGTAAAACTTGTGTTGTTATGCAGTTGCTGAGGTATTCTGAATAATTCTTACTACATTGCTATGCAGTTGCTGAGGTGTTCTTGGTGGTTGCCAGGGCATTGCTTGGTTGTTTGCTTTACACTGTGTCTACACAAGATGCGACTGCTGATGCGTTGCAACAGCTAGAAATTGTCTACACTGGATTCAACAAAGCGACCATTGCAAGTGCATTTGTCCTTCCTATGAGATTTAACGCGAGAGCTTGGAGTACATCAGAAATAGAATGAGGCATCAGTTTACTGTCGGGGATTTGTCGTGTTGCGTCACGCCGTATCCAGTGTAGACAACAACACTGATTATAATGGGTTCTTATCGTATTTTGCCACGCTGCATAATGCCGCTCAAGTCCGCTGTAGACACTGTGTTACTGGCATCACCAAGTTGAGGTATATTTGAGGTATACTTCACTAATACAAATGGTGCAGGTCAGGTTCACCCAAAAATTAAATTTCTGTCATTAAGTACTCACCCTCATGTCGTTCCAAACCTGTAAGACCTTTGTTCATCTTCAGAACACACATTAAGATATGTTTGATGAAATCCGAGGGTTTCTGAATGAACCACACATAGGCAGCAATGTCATTGCACCTTTCAAGACCCAGAAAGGAAGACATCGTTAAAATAGTCCACGTGAATTTGTTGAATAAAGTTGTTAGTTTTGTTTTTGCGCACAAAAAGTATTCTCGTCGCTTCATAACATTAAAGGAACACTCCACTTTTTTTGAAAATAGGCTCATTTTCCAACTCCCCTAGAGTTAAACAGTTAAGTTTTACCGTTTTCGAATCCATTTAGCCGATCTCTGGTTCTGGCGGTACCACTTTTAGCATAGCTTAGCATAGTTCATTGAATCTGATTAGACCGTTAGCATTGCGCTTAAAAATGACCAAAGAGTTTTGATATTTTTCCTATTTAAAACTTGACTCTTCTGTAGTTACATCGTGTACTAAGACCGGCGGAAAATGAAAAGTGGCGATTTTCTAGGCTGATATGGCTAGGAACTATATTCTCATTCCAGCGTAATAATCAAGGAACTTTGCTGCCGTTCCATGGCTGCAGCAGTGCAATGATATTACGCAGCGTCTCTCACAAACGTCTCCATGGTTGCAGGGCACGTTCCCTGTGCAAGCAGAGGCTCACAGGCGCTGCGTAATATCATTGCACTGCTGCAGCCATGGAACGGCAGCAAAGTTCCTTGATTATTACGCCTGAATGAGAGTATAGTTCCTAGCCATATCAGCCTAGAAAATCACAACTTTTTATTTTCCGTCGGTCTTAGTACACGATTTAACTACAGAAGAGTCAAGTTTTAAATAGGAAAAATATCAAAACTCTTTGGTCATTTTTAAGTGCGATGCTAACGGTCTAATCAGATTCAATGAACTATGCTAAGCTATGCTAAAAGTGGTACCGCCAGAATCGGAGATCGGCTGAATGGATTCGAAAACGGTAAAACTCAACTGTTTAACTCTAGGGGAGTTGGAAAATTAGCCTATTTTCAAAAAAAGTGGAGTGTTCCTTTAAGGTTGAACCACTGTAGTGGTGTGGACTATTTTAACGATGTCTTTACTACCTTTCTGGGCCCTGAAGGTGCAATGATGTTGCTGCCTATGTGTGATTAAGAAACCTCCTAGATTTTATCAAAAATATCTTAATTTGTGTTCCTTTTTGTCCATACAATATTTAGACCCCACTGCCAATTATTATATGGACAAAAACATTCCACAGAATAAAGTCTTACAAGTTTTGAACGACATGAAAGCAAGTAAATGATGACAGAATTTTCATTTTTGGGTGAGCTATAGGTGTGTGCACACCATGTCGTAAATATCGTAACGATTCTGAACTGTAAAAAGCCTTAATGTGCTTGTAGAACTTGTAATTACAAAGTGTAAATTCATAATTTTTTGGAGAGCTGCAACTTGTACCACGTGGCCGCTGTACCACCTGATCACTGCAGATTTAAGGCATGTTTGATTTGAAGTGGCACTGTGCAGACCGATTGATGTATGACATCAAATACAGCGAGAACGATTCGAAAGCATACAGACATTTATTTACGTAATTATGAAATGGCGTGAACACAGCATATGCTTTTAAAAATTAAGAGTTAGGGGTTTGTTCCACTTATGAGTAATAGTAACAGTAATACCTGAATTTGCAAACAGAAGAGGTCAATTTTTCCATACTCACAGGGATCTGATTGGTCAGGGAGTGTCACATGATGATTCTTTACTCCATCAAACAGAAGTTCTGCTCCTCCTCTAAAATAGGAAACATATAGTGCATAATGCTGTTAATGCCTTTTACAGGTAGAGCTTTTAACAATAATAATGTTCAGTGAAGGTTCTCCCATCTCTAAAATAATTTAACAGTAAAATCATTTAACAGTTAAACTCAGTAAGTAACAGAAATCTATGTAAGAACAAGAGAAGGTGCATGTCAGTGGGGGGAAAAACAGATAGGGACATGAAGTAAGAGTAGGACTCATGTAGCAGGTGCAGACCCAATAAAGAGAGCTCACATCTCCTGGAGAATGCCCAGTTGTCCTCCAGATCGCCAGGCCTGGCGAGATGCCCGTACCCTAGCGGTACAGAGAGAAGCCAGCCTGTGTGCCAGCCTCAGAAAGGCCACTCACAAACACCACCTCTGTCCATAGACAGTCACATAGGACTCTGTTGCGACTTAAAAGCAGTGAGAACTTTGACCGAATGCCACATGCAACATTTTTCTGCACCCGACGAATTCTGGCCAAGAGTTGTTTTGAGATGCTTTCCCTTTCTGTCACTCTGATGCAATCGACATTCTCTGTCACTCTATGGCTATGTTCGAAATAGCATACTAGATTTATTTCTGTAATATACGATATGTACTATGCACAGTATGCAACTTTTCTGTATGCATAGTATAACCTGATGGCCTTGTCAAAACAGAGGGCACTGTCAACCCAACTTTCCATTTTTAACAACATGTTTTTCACTCATTATGTTGCCGCATGAGTGAATTAAAACATTTTAAAACAAGACTGTATCAAAGCAACACAACCACAATCAAGATTATAACTGAACTGCACAATGAAGTGATGTGCAAAATGTTATCAGGTTGTGTGACAATCACATACTACTGATTGAAATGCTTATTGTTAACCTGTACTGTTTTTACATCCAATTTTTAAAATATAGTTTTCAGTGTATAATGGACAGTGAGCAGTCCACTAGCATTCCATTCCAAACCTAGCCTACGTTTCTCCTCAGAAACACTGAAAAAATGACCAGAGGTTGTGATAAAAGCAGTTAGCGTACATGATCTGACATTAAGAAGTGGAGCTTATATGGTTCGAATCCAGCTGGCAACCTTTCTAAATTCCATTCTTGCTTTTTCCCCATTATTTCCTGTCTACACTGTAAAATGATGTAACTTGTAATTGTTACGTTAAAGAGCTTCTATCTGATCTTACTATTAACTTAAGTTTTGTTGGTGTAAGCCAATATATTTAGGTTGATTCAGTAATGTTAAATAGCATTTTTATTTGAATAAAATCAATTAATTTAGATATTACCACACAAAGCACATTTTAGGTTGCCATTTTTTCAGTTAACTATATTTTATAATTAATAATAATTATATAATTATTATAATTACTTTTTAGAATTTCTTTCTTCTCCTGAACATAAAATAAATATGTTTTGAAGAGACTTCCATAGTATGGAAAAAAATAGTGTGGAAGTATATGGGGGGCATCAACTGTTTGGTTACCAACATTCTTCAAAATATCTTCTTTTGTGTTCAGCAGAAGAAAGAAATTCATACAGGGTTTTCATACAGTAAAAACTTAAGGGTGAGTAAATGATGACAGAATTTTCATTTTTGGGTGAACTATCCTTTTAAGTAAAAAAAAAAAAACAATCTGATAAATCTTTTTAAAAATGTATAAAAACCTCATGCATGAGGGGAAAAGCTCTGGCTCTGCGTTGCTTTGAAACATCCACCACTGATGTAACAATTATTCTTGTTTATAAATACAAGGAAACTTAATTTCCATAAAGAACAAAGCTTCTCCAAAAGGAGTTTACGTCAACATCGATTATTATCATTTTAAGAAAGTGAATTAATCTAGTAAATGTCAAGCGCACGCGACACCTGCACGACTGACAGCTCTGACAATCCCGTCAGCACGCGCTGCTCTATTAGGTTACTTTATCATTTAAACCTGGTTTTCTTGTCATCACTGCAGTTAAACCGCTAAAGAAACAACTCAACCAGGTCCAATCGATAAAGCTTCTGTCTAATTGGTTTGAAGAGTTATTATGCATTACGTGCATTAATGTAACCACTGGAACACGAGGCAAATGCGATGAATTATAAACAAAGCGATAAGTACAAACCCAAACTCCAGGTGCAGACCTAAGGGCGCTGCCATGATGCTACAGAACCCGGAAAGAATCGCACACATTCACCGGAAATGACATATTCCTCTGAGAAACCCATTGACCATTTTACTGTAGAGGGCGTTTCTGTGTGTTTATTCGGAGACAAGCCTTGGTTCATCTTCGGGTATTTGCTCTATTACACATTATAAAGAACCAATAAATCTTTTGATTGAAAAAAATAGTACCTGTAAAAATATTTCATACAATATCTAGAAAATATTTGAACTATGTCATGTGAATTATACTATTAAATTGCAGATTAATTAAAAAAAGAAAATAGATTCTACAGCTAAGAAATATATTATATTATATTATTTTAATTGTAACTATGCTCTTACTGTTAACTCTATATTTAAATGGTTGATCACATTTTACTCATAACAATCTGGCCTCAACAATTTTTTTAATTGTATATATTTTATTGATTAAAAATTATTTTGGCCACAGCAATTTTCCAATTTGTCCTTAACATTTTTTGTGTTTCATAGTTGTTTACTGTTCAAAATCAGCTGGAAAGGCTCCTTTTTTTGGGGGGTGGGGGCTGGGGGGATGGGGGATATAATGATTATTTTTAATATGATTTAAATGTTGACATAATGTCTGAACTTTCCCTCTGTCTCCTCAGGAAAGCGTGATGTATGGTGGAGTGATGCGGTGGTCCCCCACCCCCTCGGCCTCTGTCACACTGGTGACAGGTCTGTCCCGACTAGAAGCAGATTGAATTGCAAATCTCCTGCCTTCTGTTGGCGTCCGAGGCTGAACTGGCCCTTTGCAGCCGGCCATTCATGTGGTAATGTAAAGTCTGAGGGGCAAGGGGGGCCCTGGGGCCACAGAGAGTCACATGAGGGGACACTTGGGACTGACTTCCAAAAATACTATTTATCACAATGAATTTGGACTATCACACTGGTATGTGTATACTTACATATGTTTTTACATAGAACCATGATTAACCAAACGGATGGGAGACCTAGAGAATTGAATTTAGATATCCTAGCCTCTGTTGTATTTTCTTTAAAAGCACAGTTGTTAACTTTGCAGGTTGCACATGACTGACAGTGATATGAGTTCAGTGGTGTGTATGTGTGTGAACAAGTGTGTGTGTCTGTGTGGTGGATGCGGCATGAGCTCTAGATTTAGATGACAAAGTGTTAAAGCACCAAGACATGTAATCCAGTCACTTTACATGTACTTAGCCGTTCAGGACATGACAGGCTGTTCCTGTGCTGTCACCAGCAGATCCGTCTGTAAATAAATCGGTTCTTTCCTCAAAAAAAAAAAAAAAAAAAAAAAAAAGAGAAAAATTGAAAAAAAAAAAAACATAATTACACAAATATTAAATGTAATCAAAATAAGCTGGAAAGAATGACATGCTGATGTTTAAAACTGCATGTCACAGCTTCCTCCAGCTGCTTTAACATGATTTGAGGCATTTTCAGAACAGTAATGTCAACCCCAGAACCCTGTTGTGTTAAAAAAAAACTTCACCCAAAAATAGCCCACAGGCACACAAAAAGCATTTTCACAAGATTGAAAAACAAATAGAAAGTCACATACTATAATACTGCAGTAGAATGACAAGTTAACCTTGAACTTCCATTTATTTTTTGTTTTAAATATTCTGTTTATTGCAATAGTCAGTGCTATATGTGTGTGTGTGTGTGTGTGTGTGTGTGTGACATAAATATATAATCAAAATATTAAAATATATTAATGTGTGTGTGTGTGTGTATATATATATATATATATATATATATATATATATATATATATATATATATATATATATATATATGAAGAGTTTCGTTGCAAAACGAGATAACTCAGTTTTTAACATTTTTGTCAAAACATGTTTATTATTATGTTATCATGTTATTATTTAGTTTTATGGTGCTACTTAGCTGTATTTTTTAAGTTATGAAGGTTTAAATCAAAACAAACCAACTGCAGTTGAATTGATATTAATTGGAATGCACAACCAAAAAACAAGATTTTTGAAAAATGAGTTATCTCGTTTTGCAACGAAACTCTTCATATATATATATATATATATATATATATATATATATATATATATATATATATATATATATATATATATATGCCATGTACAACTTCCTCTGTAAAGCTCATCAGCTTTTTTTGGTTACCAAAATATATATATTTATATATTTTAATGAAATATTTATTATTTATTATTTTTTATTTAATGAAATATGCCATGTACAATATTCTTTCATGTACAAACTTTTTTTTTTTTTTTTTAGTTATCAAAATAAATGTATATATATATATATATATATATATATATATATATACACACACACACACACACACACACACACACACACACAAACACCATTTTTAATGCAAGATACAAGATAAATATTTAACTCAATATTAAAAGTGATCAACTTTTTTTTTGTTACCAAATTCAGTGGTACATTTTAGTATTAGTTTTAGTCATGAGCACATGAAATCTGAAACGGAATATTGTAGATGTTTACAAAAACACCAAGCAAGTTGTCTCTTAATATATTGTATAATATTTCTTATTCCAGCTTTGATAAGGTCCTGTTCTCTTTCAGAGTAGAGTGTGTATTTATGCTATTGTGTGACTTGTCATTTTAATTCACAGACCACTGCGGCCTTCAATAAAAGATTTTAATCTGCATTTCCCCAATATTTTGAACACAGTGGCGTGTGACGGGCAGCTCAGCGTGTCTTTGTGTGCTGAGTGGGCATTCAGTTCTTCATGTCCCTGAGTCCCTGTCAGTGTGCCCGCTCTACCAGCAGTGCCTGGTGGACCTTTCTCTGACTGACACAGCTGTGCAGGGGACATCACACACACACACACACACACACAAAGTGCAAGTGTTTGCGCATGCACACACAAACACACATACACACTGAGAGATTGCATCATGGTTTCACTGCAACCCCCCCTCCGTAGCCACCATCTTGTCTTGGTGAAGTCACTTTAGCCTGACGCACGACAACTCAAAGCCAGTACGCATGCTCTATGTCGCAGTGCATTCACAACTGCACACTCACAGACACACACACACACACACACACACACCTATAATTATGAGGACATTCCATAGGCATAATGGTTTTTATACTGTACAAATCCTAACCCTACCCCTAAACCTACCCATCACAGAAAACTTGCCGCATTTTTAACATTTTAACATTGTTTAGTACGTTTTTAAAGCCATTTTAATTATGAGGACTCAGGAAATGTAAACCAAATTTACGTTGTAATATCAGTGTAATACCCATGTCATTATACAAATCACACACACAAGGCGTGCATATTTAACCTTTATTCATATTCATATTCTGGTAACTTTTAAGATTTTTTGAAAGTTTTATGAATGGAAACTACATTCAAAGGGTTAGATTTGATTGGCCCAAGTTGTAGAACAGCAAAACTAAAGAAATTCACCAACATAATTTGACCACTAATATACATTTAGTAATTACACAATATTGTGTTTACATCAAACACACATTAAAATGTGTGGTATTAAGTAGGGTCAAAATGCAGGGAGTTGATGATGCTGACGTCACTACAGCTGAATGGAGTTGAATGTTGCACATCAGCGCTCTATCTTGACACTCCTGCCACCTTGTGGTCATATTGTAGAGCTAGTTTTAACACTATTTAAATTCTGTTCACTTTCACGTCCTAAACCCAGAAGTGCATAACAGTAATATAATATAATATAATATAATATAATATAATATAATAAGAAGAAAATATTTTAACAATTTTATTAACAATCACTTATTGAATGTGATGTGATTTGAACTGATCATTCAATTAAGAGTTGGATAGATAGATAGATAGATAGATAGATAGATAGATAGATAGATAGATAGATAGATAGATAGATAGATAGATAGATAGATAGATAGATAGATAGATAATATTAGGAGCAAAAGTCACACGATCACAAGCTTACTGTATTTTATTTTTTGAAAAAAGAGTGCAAAACATGACATACCAGTATGTACAGCACATAATAAAAGGATGCAATCACGTGACCTCGTCCATCTTGTCTATCATCGACCGTTTAGGGGTAACTATTTACAAAACGAAATAGTTACACGTTTACCTTTACAGTAGAGAAACCAAACACAAGTTACAGTCCTAGACCAGCAGGCCTTATTAAAAAAATTTCAAAAGGTTCAAAACTTACTTCCATTTACTGTTTTTAGCTTACTAAACAGAGCCCTCTTCTGGCTAAAAGTGAAATTGCATACGATCCACTTTTTATCCCATCTGTGACAGACAGCATCATCTACTTTAAGATGTGCATTTATTAAGATACCTGAAAAAACACCTTCAGAAAATTCCCTGGAAGTATGCATTGATAGACTGGGTGTGAAGTATAGCAGCCGGTATATGATACACAATAGATCGCGTTAGAACCAGATACATAGAATTTTTCTCTTTATGGTACCCACAAATAAGGGTAGAACATTTACACTGCCGACAGAGGTATATGTATGTGACTTTGGGTTTTGTTTGTCTAAATCTACAAGAATATGAAAACAGTATTGGACTAATAAGGGTTAATGAATGTGTTGCTATTATTAGCTGAATTCTGTCAAACTTTTTTTTCCTGCAGAAACGTGATGAAAATGATGGTATTTGCTCGTACAAAACTCACCAGCAGGATGTCACGGTGTTGCTATGCAGTTGCTAGGGTGTTTTAGGTGGTTGCTTCCACTCCCTCACATCACTCATTGAAGTCTATGGGATTTTAGCTCTTTTATTATATGCTGAAGTGGAAAGCATATTATGATCACTTAGAAAAGTAATAGCCCACCTCTTCTCAATAAATAGCACAATATGAGGTATAATTCATATCTGTTGGACAAACGGGTGCGTCAAAATAGGGAGTTTTAGTGAAACTCCAAATCCTAAATATGAGCAATACGCATTAGCATTTCAACACAATGAGCCTCCATATAGCAGGTTGTGATTTAAATTATTGCCATAACATTATTTTGAGTACTTCAATGTATGTATTTTCTAACTTGCAATGGATGGACGATCCGGACATGGACTTGATCTGTAAGGATTGGTTATATTAAATAATTTACTACAAACTGACATTCATTGTGATCCAGTCTCATTGAGAATATACATTATGCATCTAAAAGCTAAAAACTCATTGCTATGGCCATATTGATTAGCATGGTCTGTCATGAAAGATATTAAAGGGGTCATATCATGATTTTTGCTATTTTAATTTTTCCAGAAGTGCATTTCTGATGAACTCCAACCATTTATAATTTAGTTTTTCATGAGTATTTTCACTCTCTTTTTGATTGATAATTAAACAGGCTGTTTTTGTGCTGCTGTGCCTTTAAGACTTTATCCAAATGTCTTTCATATTTGAAATGAGAAACACATGAGCTGTGGGTTTGCTAATATAATTTACATTGCCACATGTAACAGTTTCATAGAACAATTTACACTGAAAATGAACTTCTTCCAACATTGGGATCTTTCTGAAGGATCTGCAGAGCTGTAGATGCTACACACAACCAAAAACAGTACAATATGTGCTGGATTTTACCCTCATTATTTCTTCTTCTGATGTTTAGAAGTAAAGCGTTATTACACACCCAATATGTAATGTTGATGTGTGTAAAGTGGGCGGTCATATGCTAATGAACTTATGTTTCGGAAATTCAGAATCCAATTTTGCTATCTAGTTTTGATAAATGCTCTTTTTGAGTTATTGAGTTTTAAGTTATAAAAGTTACAGAATGAACTTTATTATTCCAAATTTAAAGGACAATTTGATATGACCCCTTTAGACAAAAATAAAAACCAAAGAATGACAGAAGTAGAGGAAAGAAAACAGTATGTCTTCTATCTTACACTTCTTCTCTAACACATACAGACACCAAAGCGTTGTGAGGAGCAATGCTGTCAAACCTGGAGAGAGTGCGGATGGGAGCATCTGTTAGACACTCATTAAAAATGAAGACCAATTCCTCACAGTAACTGTCAACTCCATTTTGATCGATAAAGCCATGACAGTACCAAAAAAAAAAATTGAAGCCAAAAAAAAAAGCATAAAAATAAGACTCTTTATCCAGCAGATATCTGTTTGAATTCATGATTTGGCAACTTACATTCAGACACGTGACAAGTGAGTGTGTTTTCAGTCTATTCCAGCAATAAATCGTGACTATGTAACGTCAATGCAGTCTCATCTCCGGTACGGAGACGCGTCACCTCTGCAAGACATCTTTGCTCTTTGTTGACATACAAGCTGATGAGAACAAAATCGTGGATTCACATAAAACAGGATTCAGACCCATTTGGGTTAAAGTCAACTTCATCACATTCTCTTTTTTTGAAAAGGAAGTGCCCTTGGTCACCACTGAAGTCCCACCACTGAAGAAGAGATTTTGGCTTTAGATTTTTTCATTCCATTGCTGTAGTTCACGTCTGTGTTCTTTAGGGGGCGCTATCATGCTCGCATAGAGCCTGTCCCCTTTTGTGCCTTGTTTTGCATGAGTCCCTCATTGTCATGTTCTCCATTTCTGCCTGTAAAGCTTCCCCCCCAAAAGCATAATGGTCCGATCCAGGAGTAGGAGTGACAGATAGGTCAGGGATCATACCATTCTGTGGGTGTTGGGGTGCTATAATTCACTGTGTCGTACAGGAGGTTCTAGCTTGTGGGATAGAGCGGTAAGGACCTTGTCAAACTTCTCATAGCGCTCGGCCTGGCTTCCTTCTGAGCCACGACTGCCCCATAAAAGCCTCATCTGAAACTCTGTACAGAAGATTTCCAGCACCTCCTTCCTCTCCTGGAAATCTGTGAGGAGAGAGAGAGACCACCACATAAACAAAATGAAAACAATCAAATCTTCATTAAGACACTCTCTCTGAAATTAGGACTAGTGCACTGCAATCCAAATCACAGTATGTGCCATTTCCTAATTATTTATTAAGTTGAAAATATACAGTATCTGAGATTAACCCCACCCCCCATATATATATATATATATATATATATATATATATATATATATATATATATATATATATATATACATACAGTACAGTCCAAAAGTTTGAAACCACTAAGATTTTTAATGTTTTTAAAAGAAGTTTCGTCTGCTCACCAAGGCTACATTTATTTAATTAAAAATACAGTAAAAAACAGTAATATTGTGAAATATTATTACAATTTAAAACAGCTGTTTTCTATTTGAATATATTTCACAAAGTAATTTATTCCTGTGATGGCAAAGCTGAATTTTCAGCATCATTACTCCAGTCTTCAGTGTCACATGATCCTTCAGAAATCATTGTAATATGCTGATCTGCTGCTCAAGAAACATTTATGTTTACAATTGTACAAAATATTTGTGTACAATATTTTTTTCAGGATTATTTGATGAATAGAAAGTTCAAAAGAACAGTGTTTACCTGAAATCTAATCTTTTGTAACATTATAAATGTCTTTACTGCCACTTTTGATTGATTTAATGCATCCTTGCTGAATAAAAGTATTCATTTCTTTAATTTGTTTTCCAAAAAAAAAAAAAAAAAAAAATTCTTACTGACCCCAAACTTTTGAACAGTAGTGTATAATGCTATAGAAGCTTTGTATTTCAGATAAATGCTGTTCTTTTGAACTTTCTATTCATCAAGGAATCCTAAAAAAAAAGTACACAACTGTTCTCAACATTGAAAATAATCATAAATGTTTCTTGAGCAGCAAATCAGCATATTAGAATGATTTCTGAAGGATCATGTGACACTGAAGACTGCAGTAACGATGCTGAAAATTCAGCTTTGCATCACAGGAATAAATTACTTTGTCAAATATATTTAAATAGTACACAGTTATTTTAAATTGTAATAATATTTCACAATATTACTGTTTTTTACTGTATTTTTAATTAAATAAATGTAGCCTTGGTGAGCAGACAAAACTTCTTTTAAAAACATTAAAAATCTTAGTGGTTCCAAACTTTTGGACTGTACTGTATATATATACATACACAGAGCTGGGTAGATTACTTATGAATTGTAATCAGTTACTGATTACAAATATCATGACAAAATTTGTAAACAGTAATATAATCTCTTGGATTATCATTTTTGGTAATGTAATCTGACTACTTTTGGATTACATTTAGATTATGTTTGTGCATACTTATTTGATGTCACATATATGGTAGGATAATCTTGTACTATTTTGACAGATACAAAGAAAAAATATATTCCAAAAAATATATTCTATTCATAAAAGCTACAACAGATCCTTTTAAAGTGCAATGTATGGACAGTTAATACTTCAAAATACTAACACTAATGTACCTGTTAGTGTTTGCTGATAGTAAAACTGAATGAAAGAAAAATCACATCTTATGATTTTAAAACATATTTACTTAAAATTAAGTAAATTTAGAAAACAGCAACATTACAAAAACAAATATTGGAAAACGTGAAATTCACAGCAATATCATTGCTACATCAAATATTTAACCTATATTTCATATATATTATTATTATTTCATATATATATTTCCTATATATTCATATATATTTCCCCGTTACCGCCAGAAAAACATAAAGAATCACGAACGTATATAAGCGGCAGGTTTATAATGAAAAAAAATATAAATGTTAAAAAATATAAAAATTAGGAGAATCAATGAATTGTGAACAGCTTACTGCCCTTGTGTAAATAATATGTAATCATATAATCCATAAAAAAGTAACTGTAGTCTGATTATTTTATAAAGTAGTTTACTCTAATTACAAGTACTTGATTTTTGGAATCTGATTACGTAATCCAGATTACATGTAATCCGTTACTACCCAGCTCTGTATGTACGTATGCCCACACGCAATGTGCTGTGTGAAATACAGACTGAATAGAACGTCAAAATATCCACCGCTGGCCAGATGATACGCAAACTATGTTTCTTGGCTGGATAAAGCAAACCAGTGTCTCTCTAGTAAAATTTTGATGGATGCCGACTGTAATCAAGGTAAAGACGATTACGGTGACGTACAGGAGTCGTACAGTAAACACGCGTGATATTGAGTTTGTTATATTGTTGCGCAAACATATTGTTGTATTGTTATACAATATATTATATTGTATGTGCACGCTTGATACACTGATCGCACATTGTATTGATGCACAGACACATTTCAGTACATTATTTCCATACACATTCAGGATAATATTTTTATCTGTCATGTGTATGTTGCTGTGTTTAGTAATTCTGAATGGATCCGTGTACTGTAGTAGGTATATTCAGTCAGGTCAAGACGGCTTGATCAGGTTTTTTTTTTTTTGGGGCATTCCCATGCGGTGCAGTTCGGTATCACAACTTGACATGTCTAAAATGTAAACAAGCAATAAAAAACTCTAAATAAGCTTTGTTGTTGCACTGTACACATACTGTACACTTTTTAATGGGTTTTTTTTTTGTCTTTGGTGTACATGGAGTCCATATATCATTTAACTATTTGGTGTCCTTTTGTCTCCAAGTTGGTGACTTTGGTGGGTTTTTTTTTTTGGAAAGACACCTAAATTTACTTTTTTGTAGTTTTTGTAAGAATCACTCTTCATTCTAATAGTTTACATTGCTGAATATAGTAAATGATGACAAAATAAATGTGTTAAACAAGATAAATGTATGCTTAATTTCACGATAGGCTATTTTTTTTCTAAAAATCTCCATTTTTTTATTTAATTCTTTTGAAAAGCAACTGACAACCTCTGAGGCTTAACATACATACTTTTAATGTTTAGTAGGAAGTATGCATGCCTTTAGAGGGGATCCATATGGGATTTTTTTCTATTGGAAGGCAGTCTAGTTGAGGCGCAGCCGCACAGGTATAACACAGTTTAATAGTTTACCCTGTAGTTTGCTCTCAGTGTTGGTGCGGTACAGTCCTCCGTGGTGAGCGATGGTGCGCGCCGCCTCCAGGTGACTCATGACCACGTCCACACCAGACTCCACACTCTCCCACGACTCCAGCGCTTCCCCTGCCGCCACACCGCGCTCCAGCAGGGACAACACTGGCACCACATGAGGGAAAGAGGTGTTGGAGAGGACACAGGTCTCTGAAAGAGAAATTATTATTGATAATAATAATAATAATAAAACAAGTATTTTATATATATATATATATATATATATATATATATATATAAACTCATTCATTATATCAGGGATTTTCCATTTTCTATTTATTCCTATGGGGGTCAAACTGAAGGATTTGGGAAGGATTGGGAAGGATTTGTTTTTGTTTGTTTTACAACCACAAAAACTCATTGAACCCAGTTCATTTTTTTTTTTTTTTTAGTGTGTATTCCAATTTCAAGTGTGAAAAAACTGACAAGGTCTTGTGCAACTCCGATGAACACAACATTTTTAATAATTATTAGAAAATGAATTTCGGGTCAAAATGACCCAAGGAGAGGATGTTAAATAAAATATTGATAAATAAAATAAAAATATAATAAATGAAATAAAATAATAAATGAGTGAAAGAATATCTTAAAATAATAATAATATGAATATGAATAATATAACAAAATATTTTGTAGATTTTTTGTGGTGTAGGATATTAACATTATTTTGCCATTAAAGGCAATTCTTTATTGTGTTACTGTCACTGTAATATGAGTGACAATCCGCTTTACCTTTCCCATCATTCATAGCCTTCAGGAATGGCTTGAGTTTCTTCTCATAGAGGATGGCCCCTTCTGTGTGTCTCTGTCGCAGTGTTATCCACGTCTGCTCCAGCCTTGAGATCTAAACAGCAATCACAGAACATTAAACATGAATGAATATGTCTGTCTGTCTATCTGAACCTGTGAGCCTGCATATTCTTGTCTCTGTTCTTTCCTTGATGTCTTGCTGGCTTTTTAAAGTGTGTTTGCTCTTTGTCCAGGCTTGTTTCTTTCCCCTGCTATCTGTTCCTTCATTTTTCCACAAGTGGCTGAAATGGAATGTAATTTAACTGCTATTGTAGTAATTCACTGCAAGCGAACACAAGTGGCGAACGAATTTGGGGTCAAAAATGGGGTCGAAAAATGTCAATTGTCTGTTGTCAATAATTGTAATGATGTATGGAAAACAGCTCACACAAAAGTCACTTTCAAATCAAGCAGCTGTCTGTTGGTCACCACAGCAAATTTGCATGACCAACTTGACGTGACGAAATCTGACTCTGTTGTCACCTTGCGTCGGATCCGTCTGGGCCAAAAAGCTGCCCTTGAACACACCAAAAGTACTGCAGGCAACTTTTAACTAGCATGTGGCTTGAGGGTGAGTAAATCATGGGATAATTTTCTTTATTGGGTGAACTATCCCTTTAAGTCATCCTGCATATTTGTGCTATGCAGATGACTGACACCTAAAATCATGTGGTTTGTTGAGGAGAGGTGTGCGTTCTCACCTGCGGCAGCTCCAGGGCTCTCATGACCGCAGCGAATCCGTACATGTTGCCCATGTTGCTCTTGAGTTCAGCAGCCAGCTGGATGGTTTTATGCAGGAGGGCGGCTCTCTCCTCTGTGCTGCCTGTACAACCCAACAAGTCGACCGCCATCATTATAGACATGGTGTAAAACCTGTTGAACAAGAGACAAAGAACGTAGATACAGCTGATCACTCCAAATATATTCAGTACAGCTGCAGTGGTACAAGAAGCAAGAAAACTTTTTTTCTGTTATCTAATACCGTAAGTCTGTTAAACGTAGTATGAAGGATTGCTTTGCATGTGTTTGTTTTCAGATTTATATGAATATTGCTGTTCACTGTGTGTTTACTTTCAGCTCACCATTTAATAAAAATTCAGTAAAAACAGTAATTTCGCAAAATATTATTATAAATTAAAAATAACTGTTTTCTATTTGAATATATTGCAAAATGTAATTTATTCCTGCGATCAAAGCTGAATTTTCAGCATCATTACTCCAGTCTTCAGTGTCACATGATCCTACAGAGATCACTCTAATGTGATGATTTGATGCTCAAGAAACATTATTATTATTAATGCTGAAAACAGCTTAATATTTTGTGGAAACCATGATTTTTTTTCAGGAATCTTAGATGAATAGAAAGTTAAAAAGCATTTATTTGAAATAGAAATCTTTTGTGACAATATAAATGTCTTCACTGTCAATTTTGATCAATTTAATGCATCTTTGCTGAATAAAAGTATTAATTTCTTTCAAAGAACATGTTTCTGACCTAGATATTTTGTGAAGAAAGTCGACAGCAAGTGTTTTTAGAAGAAGAAAAAAACCCTCTCAGTAAGAATAATGTTAATTAAAACACTACATAACAATAAACTTAAAATACTTTTTAGTTACTTTTTTAACTGAATACCGAATTCAGTTAAAAAAGTAACTAAAAAGTATTTTAAGTTTATGATTAGTCAATAACAGGCAACCAAAAATAGGAAAAATGTTTAATATAAAGTGTAATTATTGTCTTTATTTCATTTTTTATCATATTTATTTTCATTGATTGTCTTTATCTGTAATTCTGTAAATCTCTGTCTCTAACGGATAGTTTACCTAAAAATGTCTGTCTGCTGCTTGGAATAGAATTAATTGCTGGTCGATAGAATTAAATGTCAGTGGTTGTTGATGCACACTGTCGATTTCGGAGCTATTCCTTTAACTTAACAACTAAAGTCTATGGCACATCCTGATTTTGATATCTATGAATGTGTATGTTTCCTAACCTCTCCAGCAGATCCAGCCTCAGCTGGTGTCCATGCGGAAGAGTCAGCAACTCCAGCCCCGAGCTCACTCCCATCATCCTCTGCATCTCCTTGGTAACGCCCAGTATCCTAGCAACCTGCCGATGGCCACACAGTTACAAGAGCAATATATTCAACCCCACCCCTTTATTTCCATCCTAATATATTCACAGTCAGAACAGAAGACATTTAATTAGCCTTGAACTCATCACATGACATGATGAATGTGGTACACAGCAGTGTGGAAAGAGTTTATTAACCCTGAAGGTTTAGATGTTAATGGCAGACAGCACAGAGAGAGCAAACAGATGAAAGGTTTGGGTTGCTGTCCAGACTTTATCAGATGTGCGTCACATAATGTTGTCAGCTTTAAAATGTCATTCTATCTGTCTGCCATGGGCTTTACCTGTCATTTTTCCTGTTAATGTACTTCTTTGGGAGTGTTTGGAAATATGAATGTGTACATATAGAAAGGGAATTTGGTCCCGCAATGATTCATATGAAAAATTATTTATTTGATAATAAACAACAATTTGCTGTATTAATCAGGTGTCAATAAGTAGTAATAAGTAAATTATAGTAAGTTGTGTGGTTAAGGGTGCTAATAATGACATAACATAGATATAAATGCGCATTAGGTTCAATCCAGAGCCTGGTCCTTAACTAAGACCATGTGACCAGACCTGAAAAAAGTGATCTGTTTAGTATTTCTCGACATGTACAGCTTTGACTGACTGATTAAATTCAAATATATTGTAATGTTATGTAATTAAAAATAAAGCATTGTTATTATAACTAAAGTATTATTATATTAATACCTTTATATTAGTGCTGTAAAATCCATTAAGCATGATGATAACATAAAAGTTTGTGTGTGTGTGTGTTTGTGTGTATATATATATATATATACATACACACAGAAGAAACTGACACTCTTCATATATATATATATATATATATATATATATATATATATATATATATATATATATATATATATATATATATATATATATATATATAATATGCATGTGTCATATTATATATTATATGTATGTGGCAGTGTATTTATTTGTGTTTTACCATGCAGTCGGCCTTGGTGATGTGCTTGGCAGCTGTTTTGGGATCCACCTCCGCCAGCAGCTCCTTCACCCTCTTCAACACACTCATCTCCAGGGGTTTGTTCTCAGCTGGCAGAAGAGTCGACTGGTATTTTCCTGGCTTGAAGGAGGAGCTGGTCTCCACCAGGGGGAGCATGAAGCCCTCCACCCCATCTTGAGCTCCAGAGCCTGGGCTTTGGCCCTCCTCCACCCTCAGCCTCTCTACATAGCTCTTGCAGGGAGGAGTGGGGGCTTGTCCGGGTCTCAGCTCATAGTAGCTGCCACCTTGCTCTGAATTCTCGGATGGGTAACCGTGGGCAGGTGTGGAGTGAGTGCTAAGGGGCGTGTCTGAACAGGGAAGGTTGTTATTGGAGGAGGATGGTGAGAGATGGGGATCGCTAGAGCGCCGCATCACTGGAGAAGGCGGGATCACGGCGAGGACACGCCCACCTGAGCCATGTCTGTGGCGGGAAACTTGAGAGACAAAAAATTTACTGGGTGAATAAAGGGCACCTATTATGATTTTTTAAATTTTACCTGTTCTTTAGTGTGTAATATAGGTGTTTGTGCATGTAAACAATATGAAAAGTTACAAAGCGCAATGGAAGTTCATTTCTAAAACAGAAAACACTTGCCTGAAATGCCTTGTTTGTAGTCCTACCATTATTTCTCTGACTTAGCAACATCAGCATGTTACACATTTGCTTGATGCCTGCCTACTGGCTGCTTTGGTCTGCCCTCAAAGAACAGCTGTGTATGTGATTTTGTGATGTCGAGGAGAAAAAACCTTGTTTGGACTTTCAATATCGATGCCATAGTTACCATAGATGTTTACAGCTGCTCATGAAGATTATTGTAAAGAGGGCATTCATTTCCCGCACACGCTCTAAGCAGTTGACCAGTCACAACATACTGGGGTCAGCTGACCAATAAGACTGAGTTTTACAGAAAGGCGGGCTTTAAAGACACAGGAACATCTAAATTAATTGGTTTTATACAAGTCAAAAATATTATTTAACATCACTGAACCTATATACATTCATTTATACCAACAAAACATTTTTTTGTAGGTTAAATCAGGTAGAAGGTTACCACTTTTTACAGTATATCAATGTGATTAAATATTCAGATACATGCATGAGAGTGTGAGTGGACTCACTGGAGCTGTAGGCAGGGGATAGAGGCGCTTCCCCCACAGGGGACAGTGGGCAGCGGTACTCTTGGATCTGATCCATGCTCATGGCGCAGTTCCTCATGGCATCCTTATGGTGCACCGTAGAGGGGCTGGAAAGGACAAACATGCCTTTAGATTGCTCATTCTTTTGTCAAAACAATTCAGGTTTAGGTATATATAGCATTTTTGGCCTCTAATTTTGGTAAACAACATACCACAGCTACAAGCCTTCTAAACTACACACATTCAGTGCTATTGTGATGACATGCACAGAAGCAAGTGAAGGGTTTTTATGTGGCCAAATTTGTTTGGAAAACTGAGTGAGGAGGAGTGAGTGGGAGGGGGGTCTGCGCCAGCTGTGAACACACACATATACACACACACACAAATACACAAACACACACACACAAACACACACACCAGCTGCTGCCCTCCGCTGGTTTCACCACTGGCTCGACTGTCTGAGGCTCATCTGGCTCTGTAGACTGGGCGGCACTGATAATACAAGACATCCTACATGAGCACATCACTCCTGCATCTATGGCACGTGCATATGGCATATTAAAACACTGTGCACCCAGCAATATGCCTGATCTCAGATCTGAGACACCTGAACTCCAAGAATGTAATCAAATATTCAAGATTAGGAGAATTTTAGAGATAATTTTGGGAAAACCATGTTATTTTGGGACTGGCAATTTAAATCCGTGTGATCAGTAAAAACAATGAATGAATATGGTCCAAAACAAAACAAAACAAAACAAAACAAAACAAAACAAAACAAAACAAAAAACAAAACAAAACAAAACAAAACAAAACAAAACAAAAACAAAAATTATGTTATTTTGGGACTCTGAAACAACTTAACTCCTGGTGGTCACTAAAAACATTAAAACAAAACACAAAACAAAAAACAAAACATATTATGATGTCATTTGGGGATTCTGAAACAATGTAAATCCTCATAATCACTAAAAACTCTAAATGAATAAGTCAAAAACAAAACAAAATTATTATGTTATTTTGGGACTGGTGGTCACTAAAAACACTAAAACAAAACAAAAAACAAAACATATTATGATGTTATTTTGGGATTCTGAAAAACTAAATCCTCGTAATCACTAAAAACACTACATGAATATGATCCAAAACAAAAGAACAACAACAAAAATAGTATGTTATTTTATGACTCTGAAACAATTTAACTCCTGGTGGTCACTAAAAACACTAAAACAAAACACAAAACAAAAAACCAAACATATTATGATGTCATTTTGGGATTATGAAACAATGTAAATCCTCATAATCACTAAAAACTCTAAATGAATAAGTCAAAAACAAAACAAAATTATTATGTTATTTTGGGACTGGTGGTCACTAAAAACACTAAAACAAAACAAAAAAACAAAACATATTATGATGTTATTTTGGGATTCTGAAAAACTAAATCCTCGTAATCACTAAAAACACTACATGAATATGGTCCAAAACAAAAGAACAACAACAAAAATAGTATGTTATTTTATGACTCTGAAACAATTTAACTCCTGGTGGTCACTAAAAACACTAAAACAAAACACAAAACAAAAAACCAAACATATTATGATGTCATTTTGGGATTATGAAACAATGTAAATCTTCGTAATCACTAAAAACTCTAAATGAATATGGTCAAAAACAAAACAAAACAAAAATGATTATGTTATTTTGGGACTGGTGGTCACTAACAACACTAAAACAAAACAAAAAACCAAACATATTATGATGTTATTTTGGGATTCTGAAACAATTTAAATCCTTATGATCACCAAAACCACTAAATAAATATAATCCAAAACAAAACAAAAATTATAATGTTATTTTTGGACTCTGAAACAATTTAACTCCTGGTGGGCACTAAAAACTCTAAATGAATATGGTCAAAAACAAAACAAAACAAGGCACTAGGAGTTAGCCACATATTAGCTGTGAAGATGATGATGATAAAGGTCTACCTGTGAGGAATGATTTTCTCTGTTGTAAGTCCATCTGTCATAGTAACACTACGTCTCTTGATGTGCGCCCCCCTCTGGGCTGATGGTGAATTTGCAGATCCTGGTCTCCCACCAGCCAAAGCAAACGTCGCTTCCAGGTACCTCAGCGGCAGCGTTCGGTTGACTGGACACAGCAGTTGGGCTCCAGTGCGTGGGCACACGGGTCGACCCGTGCCAGCATGGTGCCTGACCAGTGTGGGGACAGAGTCGAAGCTCTCATGCTCCAGCATGTACTGGATTTTGCTTTGTCCGCTTTTGACCAGGACTTTACTGATCCGACAGTGAATCACTTCCTGCTGCCAGCGACACGTGAGGACGTAGTCACCCACGGTCGACAGGGAGTCCCGTACGAGGAAGTCGCCGCTACGTAGAACCAAAGTTTCTGAAGCCTGTGTTGACACAAAGAAAACAAGAGGGTTTATTAATGTGAGAACACCATGAAGTAACTGTCAGGCCACTTCTGACACTACCATAAGTTTACAACCTTCTGTGGTAATCAACAGCATTCTTGATTTTGTTTATTGCTGGCATTTGCATTAACATATTTTTATTTCACTTTGTATGCATCTGAATCAACAGCAACAACTTGTGTGTTTTACACAAGTACGTATTAAAAGAAAGTTGATTAAAAGCCACAGATGCTTTATGTGATGCGTGCCTCTGCTCCAGCAGATGGCGCAACAGTACATTTGGTGAGGTCAGAAGTGCAGCATGGGGGCGTATCGCCATGGTGACTACCTATAGTTTTAATAGAGAGGGCTGGAGTTTCTCTTTACTCCAGCTTGAGCAGGAATACATTATGCTAATGCCCAGATGGCTGCTCTCATAGTAGAGACAGCGTGGGCTGCAGTTTGACGGCTCTATGGTTCAAAAAAGGACACAAACACACTCATACACACACTAACAGAAAAAACCCAAATAAACATGCACAAAACAAGCAAATATACAATATACAAACAAATATACAAAAGGCACATTCGTTTTTATATCATGATGTGGACTTCATTTTGACGTCCAATGTTCTCAAAGTTGAAGTGTGTAATGAAAATGCTGTCTTCCAGAGACAACTATTAGTCAGCTGTAGGCGGTTTCCTCGAAAAGTGTAAACACTGGCACTTTCAAAACATTGCTCAGGGAACAGATTGGGATTTTGGGAAACATAGCCAGAGATTGCCCAATGTCCTTTCACTGAACATGTGATGCATATTGCACACAAACACTGACTGAAATCACTAGTTCAAATCTGATTGGCTAGCTTGATGCAACTTTCAAGGACACATAAGTTTTCAATTGTCTGTCTGCAAAAAAAAAAGGTAATAGGGATGATGCAACAAGCCTTTTGAGGTTAGCACTATCAAATTATTGAAAGTTATTCTTTTCGTGTGAAGCTCTTAGTAGCAAATAAAGTAGAGCATAAGTGTAATCCATTTCACATGAATTCACCTCAAATGGTACATAAAAACAAAATGAACCATGATTGGTTGCTTTACAGTATGTGTCAGTCAGATGGTGGTAGTGGTAGTTGGTGGTACTAGGCTAGAATAGGTTGCAAAGTGGACCACACCTTATTCCAGACCTTATATTTAGTCAAAATTCTACCTGTGTGAGACAGAGAACATTGTACCATAGCAAAACTTGACCCACAGACGCACCTCTCGTGGAATATGTCCATGGTACCAGCCATGGCTCCTCATGTCACTGCTACTAAGTTTGAGTTCCTCCTCGAGCTCCTTCCTGAGTTTCTCCGGGGGTGACTCCAGCAGGTACTTCTCCTTGGAGAACTGTGAAAAACACACAAAGCCAGCACATAAGTCACACTGACCTACATCATGAACACACAAACATGTAATAGAGCACACTATTGATCATTTGGAATAAAAACAAAACATTCTTGAATTGTAAGGTTTATTGCCTCACTTATCAAACTGACATATCAATCCATATGAGAGATTAAAAAGTAATTTGAGTCACATAGAGCTTCATTGCACATATTTCTTCTTTATAATTTATGGAACATCTAACCCTGCTGCTAGAAAACAAATAAAAGCATACGAATACACACTGCAGGAGACTTCCTTGTCTCGCCCAAAGAACAATACTGTCCCAAGTGTGTCTGTTTAGACAGCGGAGCTATGTGTCCAGTAGAAATAAAGCGTAATCTGTGTGTGTGACAGTTCAAGGCTAAGGTCTCGACCCTCTGAGACACAGGAAAACTAATACAAACACGGGCAGCATTGTAATGAGGTCAATAAAAAAAAAGAGACAAAGCTGAGGGCACAAAAAGGGCTCAAAGTCCTCCATAAGGCTGTGAATATGGGATCAATTTTGCTGTCCTAAGTCACTCTAATGGTCTCTTCCTCTCTCGATCTGAGTTAAACTGATTAAACATCTGCTTCCTTTCCCTCTTTGACCATCTTTTACACATGGGAACAGGAAAAGATGCTAGATTTCAGTAATCCCACTGTCGTTTAACCGGTTGTGTGTGAGTGTGTGTGTGTAAAGTGTATAAAGATAGTGAGGCAAGGTCAAGTGTAGGGAGTTATTGCTTTTGTCTCTGCCTCCAGGGGCCGAATCTTCCACCTGGGTCTAACCAGAGCTCTCTGTAATCTCATATAGACGTCTGTAATTGTCTTCTGCTGCTTGAAGATGGCCACAAGGTACGATATTCTGTCTCATATATTCTTGATTTAGGTCCATGGGGAAAAACCCAGTGTGAGAGTGATAACAGGGCTAGGCTGATATGAGGAGTTCATATTGACTTATGAGAGGTGCCTTTCATAGTAGACCCAATTTTCTGAAATTATTTCATACAACTTTATTAGTGATTATTCAAGGAGTGAGTTCAGTTGTTCACATGAAGTTTTGCACATATTGTGTTTCCGAGAGAATAGATGAGATGAGACAAGATGAGACAAGGCAAGACAAAATGCAAAAAGAAGAGATGAAATGAGACAAGAAAAAGAAAAGAGGAAATGAGACAAGAAGAGAAAAGAAGAGACTAATAAGATGGAGTGAGGTGAGAAGAGACAAGAGCGAGATAAAACAAGACGAGGTATGAAAAGAAGAGATGGGACAAGATGAAAAGAGAATGAACTAGATGAGCAAAGACAAGATAACATGAAGTGAGGTGAGGTGAGACAAGAGCAAGACAAAACAAGGCAAGACAAAATACAAAAAGAAGAGATGAATCAAGAAAAGAAGAGATGAGACAAGATGCGAAGACAATAGATGAGATGAGAAAAGACAAAGTGAGGTGACGTGAGACAAGAGCGAGACAAAACAAGGCGAGATATGAAAAGAAGAGGTAAATCGAGACAAGAAAGAAGAGATGAGACAAGATGAGAAAAGACTAGACGAAATGAGGTGAGAAGAGACAAGAGCTAGTTAAAGCAAGGCAAGAAAAGATGGAAAAACAAGAGATGAACCGAGACAAGAATGAGAAGAAGATGAGAAGAGAGAGATGAGAAAAGACTAGACAAAGTGAGGCGAGATGAGACAAAACAAGTCCAGACAAATGTGGAGCGAGTTACTCATGGAGGAGTTTGAAAGGATAAAAAGAGGAGTGACGACAGTGAAGAACAAGAGAGGACCAGGCCTGGACTTTTACATTATGTTATGTTAATGTGTTTGCGGCAGTTGACCGTGAGGGGCTGCGACTTTCGTTTTGTGTTTGTTTATTTTATCATTTAAGTGTGTTGAACGTTCGCTGATTCCCACCTTCCTCTTCCCTTATCAACTAACCTTGCTACAACAAATTACAAAAAGAAGAAGTGAATCAAGAAAAGAAGTGACGAGACAAGACAAGATGAGAAGAAAATAGATGAGATGAGAAAAGACAAGATGAGATGAAGTGAGGTAAGACAAGAGCAAGGCAAAACAAGGCAAGACAAGACAAGACAAGGCAAGATAAGATTCGAAAAGGAGAGGTGAACTGAGCCAAGAAAAGAATATATGAGACAAGATGAGAAGAGAAGAAATGAGAAAAGACAAAATCAGAAGAAGTGAGGTTAGATAAAACAAAAGCAAGGCAAAAATATAGCTGCGAGCAGCGATGGCGGGCCCAAGCCCGGTGGCACCGCCACCCCGGTGGCTTCAGGGCAACTGTGCACAGCGGGCAATAGGCACTTAAAACGGTTAAACATCAAAGGACTATGTCAAATTCACTCTACATTTACTGCACTACAAGGTGCCGTTATAGAGCCCCTCCTCCCTGCCCATTTTCAAAGGATTACATGTGCCAAGTTTTAACATTATTCTGATTAATTTTGAAGCAAATCAGGTAAAAATAAGAGGTAGATCTCAATGTATGCTGAAAGTGACACATTTTCTGCTTCCAGTTGGTGGCGCTATGACTTTGAATCACAATAGTCAAATCCATGTGATCAGCCTTGTACAACGAAGACTGAGCCAAAGTTTCATCAAAATCAATTAATGTATGCAGAAGTTATAACACTTTGTTGCCCTTTTCTTGCCATAAATTCGTTGCCTCGCCACGGCCAAACCGTTTGAGATATCCAAAATCCGTTTGCAATTAAACAACTTCAATGTGTTAGCAACAAGTTAAAAAAAGCTTGGTGTAAATTGGATAAACCCTGTAGGAGTAGTAGTATAAAATTCATAGCCTGTTTTTTCAAAAAATTAACATTCAAACCAAAATAGCTGACTTCCTGTTGGTCGGAGCTAATGAATGTAAATTAGAAAATTGTCCGGCTTGATGAGAATAATATATGTACCGAGTTTGGTGACTGTAGGAAAAACTAACCCCCACTTTTGTCAAAAGGTGGCGCTACTGAGCCCCTCCACCACGCCCATTTCTATGGCTTTGTCCATGTCTACTGGTTGACAATATTGATGTGTGTGTCGAGTTTCATGCAATTTGAAGCATGTTAAGAGCCTCAAAAACACTCAAGAATATTATTACAGTTTGACCTGTTGCCATGGCAACAATATTTCAAATATCAAAAATCCTGTCATAGGTCTACATCTGCTGTGTATTGACATTACACTGATGAAGTTTGAAGCAAATCAGGTAAAAATAAGAGGGTGATCTCAAAGCATTTTAAAAGTGATACACTTCTTGCTGCCATTTGGTGGCGCTATAACTTTGACTCACAATAGTTACATCCATGTGATCAGACTACTACAACCAACACACTCCTGAAGTTTCATAAACATCAATCAATGTATGTAGAAGTTATAACACATTTCCTGTTTCCCTTTTCTCGCCATAAATTCGTTGCCTCGCCACGGACAAACCGTTTGAGATATCCAAAATCCGTTTGCAATTAAACAACTTCAATGTGTTCGCAACAAGTTAAAAAAAGCTTGGTGTAAATTGGATAAACCCTGTAGGAGTAGTAGTATAAAATTCATAGCCTGTTTTTTCAAAAAATTAACATTCAAACCAAAATAGCTGACTTCCTGTTGGTCGGAGCTAATGAATGTAAATTAGAAAATTGTCCGGCTTGATGAGAATAATATGTGTACCGAGTTTGGTGACTGTAGGAAAAACTAACCCCCCCACTTTTGTCAAAAGGTGGCGCTACTGAGCCCCTCCACCACGCTCATTTCTATGGCTTTGTCCATGTCTACTGGTTGACAATATTGATGTGTGTGTCGAGTTTCATGCAATTTGAAGCATGTTAAGAGCCTCAAAAACACTCAAGAATATTATTACAGTTTGACCTGTTGCCATGGCAACAATATTTCAAATATCAAAAATCCTGTCATAGGTCTACATCTGCTGTGTATTGACATTACACTGATGAAGTTTGAAGCAAATCAGGTAAAAATAAGAGGGTGATCTCAAAACATTTGAAGAGTTTGGTTCCAAAACGCTATAAATCCATTTTGATTAATTTGAGTAAAAAGGTGTTTTCTTTACCAAGAAATTGGCAAAATGAAAACCACTCTTTTCTGTTTCAAACTTTCACATAGCATCTTTTGGTTATAAAAACATTAAAAATTCAAATCTAGATTTTGATTTTCAAAGGTTTATTATAAAAATTTATTATTTTTTCCCCAAAATGCAATAAATGCATGACACGTTTTTTTGTTTTGATTTTTTTTTTTTTTTCAAAATGCAATTAATCCATCAATATAAAAGTTATTTTTCATATTGAAAGTAAGTTAATTCACATATATGACAGCCTCTGAACTTTGTCAATACTAATCGTATGTACATGCATTTGACTAAAAATACATTCATTCGTCGCTCCCAAAATGAATTCAACGAGTCATCTTGTTAATCTTATAAATGAATTATGTCTCTGTTTGTCATTACCGATCAAGGCGTATCTGGCGTCACCGCATGGTTAAAATAAACAGTTCAGTTTAGGGAGCGTGATAGAAGTTTGATGCTGTCGTGAAACAAGCAACAGCCGGCATTTTTCCTCCTCCCGACTCGAGTGCCTCGCCTTCTTAATCTCCTCACGTAAATGATTTCGATGGCTTGCGTTTCTTCCCCACCGCAGAAAGCACCACAGGTTCAGCAATGTTCATCGAAATTATTAATTTTTCTGTTTTTGTTGATCACAAAGTACAAAGTAGATAAAGGATGCGGGGTGTATTCAGAGCGCCGCCATTACTGTTTACAGTGCATGGAATGGTGCGCTGTGATTGGTTGAGCGGATATATCGCGTTCTGCAGAGAAGTGAGACTGGCGTTTGTCGCGTTTTGGAAAGAAAGGGAGAAAACATGACAGAATAACACAACGGATATCGCATTTTGCGCAAAATTAATAAATGACTTTTCAATACCGACCAGATACAATACTGATTTTGGAACCAAACTCTTCATTTCAAAAAGTGATACACTTCCTGCTGCCAGTTGGTGGCGCTATAACTTTGACTCACAATAGTCACATCCATGTGATCAGACTCCTATAACGAACACACTCGTGAAGTTTCATAAAGATCAATATATGTATTAAGACGTTATAACACATTTCCTGTTTCCTTTTTCTCGCCATAAATTCGTTGCCTCGCCACGGCCAAACCGTTCGAGATATCAAAAATCCCCTGGCAATTTTTAATCATCAGTGTCTTGACTTCATGCTGACCGAGTTTGGTGGCGATCGGATTAATCGTCTAGGAGGAGTATATCAAATTCCAGAGCATGCGTTTTTCAAACAACCCTTAATAGCTGACTTCCTGTTGGCGTGGCGATTAACTTAGAGCGCGAAAGTTGTTCGGCCCGATGAGGTCTATATGTGTACCGAGTTTCATACTAATACGTGCAAGCATGTTTAATATATGGACCAAATTTTCAGACTTTTTTCAAGGGGGCGCTGTCGAGCCCCCCTGCCACGCCCGGGTACCAGCCTCTCCGGCGTCCTAATGGCCGCGGATTCCAATGTGTGTGCCAATTTTCAAGAGTTTTTGAGCATGTTAAGGCCCCCAAAAAGCCCCGGAAGACGGAAAAAAAAAAAAAAAAAAAAAAAAAAAAAATAATAATAATAATAATCCTTAGAAGAACAAGAGGGCCCTGCGCGAATTTTCGCTTGGGCCCTAACAAGATGACAAAATATGAAAAGGTGACATGAGGCAAAACAAGAACAGCAGAAAAAGGGATAAAAGAAAATAAATGACATGAGATGAGGCAGGAAAAAAAGGACAGGAGAAGTGAGGGGAGACAAGATGAGAAAACAGCGAGCAAGACAAAGCCAAGACACAAAGCAAGGCAAGAAATAAAAAGAAGAGGTGAGGAGAGATGAGCCGAGATGAGACAAAGCAATGTGAGATGACATAAGGAGAGATGAAAAGAGGTGTGGTGAGACAAGACAAGATGAGAGAAATAAAAACTATGGCAAGATGAGAAATGAAAGAAAGTTGTGGTGAGATGAGATGAGACCAAAGAAGAAGAGATGGGACAAGCCAAGAAGAGATGACACCTGGCAGGACAAGAAAAAAGGAGAGATGTGACGAGAAGATGTGAGGTGAGACAGTATGAGACAAGGCAAGAGACAGATAAAGCAAAGCATTGTGATAAGTGAAAAGAATAGATGAGACAAGATGAGATCAGAAGAGATGAGAAAAGAGACAGGAGAAGAAGCTTTAGAATGCAGGTGTTGTCATTTCTGCAGAGATTCGCTCATTAAAGAGCCTGAAGAGAGATTGAACTCAAGCTCAATCTGCTTTCTGCTTTCAAACACTGATATCTGAAGACTCCAGAGAGACACCTGGGCTGTTTCAAGTCCCTTTGCCCCACTTAGAGCTGCTCCTGGAGGGCTAAAATGTCTTTCTCACTGCCCTCTTTCTTCCACAGAGAAAGCACTTCTGGCAGTCTAATGAAGCGCATGCTGGGGGAAATGACCTGACCACATGCACAAGCACACACACACACACACACACATACAATGTAACCTCTACAGAGGCACAGGGATGGAAAGAAATTCAAGATACAGAGGAGATATAGAGAGATAGATAGAAAGGGGGTGATAGGACCTACACTGTGCTATTCACACCCCCCCAGCACTGAAGCTCTGGTTGTCATGGAAACCTCCTATTGTGTGAGTCGGCCTGGTGCCTTCATATATATCATGCACCACACACACACCTAAAGCATTTTACAAAGCAAGAAGGCAATGCATTGTGAAAAAACAATTATACTTCCTGGAACATGATCAGCAGCAAAAAGAGTGACAGTAAACTTTTTGGGATAGAAAATCTACACTTCCCAGTAAATCTACACTTCAGTCCAGTAAATACGTTATGCTGGGGGATACCTGGATGTCAGTTATTCAAATATGCTTTTCCATATATTCAACCAGAAAACATGGGTTCTGAAAATCAGAAGTCACCAACTAGGCCATAGTCCAGATTCAGACCCCAATCTGGACCACAAGTTCTCATAGAATAACATAGTGATTTACAAATATAGTTTAGTATTTGCATTCATAAATTTATTACAAATGGATTTCTTTTAAAAATAAAGTAGATACAGAAATATTTACCCATTAGAAATGATGACTTAAGGTAACAAATGCACACTTTTATGTCTAACCTTGTGGATTGATTATTTCTTATTTTTACAAAGTACTATTGCTGCCAGCTCGGAAATGCACACTGGTCACTTTATTTAATAGGCATATAAGCCATGTTTGCTAAAAGGAAAATGTGGAGACTGGACCTCCTGAAACTTTAATTGAATACCTCTGACCTAGAATCTTAAGATAGAATGATATATTGAACGAACTGTACTTCTGTACTTCATCAGTGTTTTGTGTCACATTAAATCTGGCATTTACAATGGGAGGTCTATGAAGCCAATTCTCTAGAAACAATGCACCATGAATTCTTATGTTTGGAAAACTTTTAAAAAAGGTTGACTTCAGAGCCTCATGGGTTCTGGATCATTGTCTGCCGTGTTATTTCGAGTAAAACTGAACAGCAAACAGAGTTTTTAGTTGATTTGTGAATTTGGCCTCATTTTCCGTCTTGGGGGACACATCTGACTGAAAATCTCTGGGTAAATTCATGCACAAACACCAACCCATTCAGTGGTGTTTATCTTCAAACCCCCATGGCTTGTCATGAATAACATCCAGCCATGATTCATCACCAATTTCACTCAGAACCCCCATCCTCTTCTTCCACCAATCACAGCGTTCCATCTAACCAGACCCCCACCCACCTAATTCTATTTCCACCAATCAGAAGAACCTTTGCAATCACTCAGATCGTGCATGATTGAGTGCAGCTGCCCCTCTGGGTGAAAGGAAAGCCATAGACGCAAAAAAAAAAACCATTAGGCTGACACGAACCACAGATATGGCAGATAAAGATTCACAGGTCAGCGCCTGCCATTGAGTCGGCTCTCTGGGGTAGAGCTAATCCAGTCGGCCCAGCTGAGCACTGACCCAATGCTTTGAGAGATAACAGGACAGCTGGTGTTAAAATCACCTGCCACACTGATGTGGAATATGATTTAGTCCATAAAACAATCCATGGAAATGCGCGAAAGTAGATGTGAATGCAAGCAAGTGGTTCTTCTCTACTCTGCATTCTTGTGTAACTGTGGCAGTAACACACCTCCGTACTCAAGGGGGGCGATAGAGGTACCTTCAAATGGCATTACCATTTAGGTAGCTATCTACAGAGATGACTACAATTTGAAGGCACAGTTCACCCAAAAATGTGAGGTGGTAATCACTGTATGGAACAACAACAACAACAGCAACAACACAGACATTTCTTCAATTTTGGTGAAATCTCACAGAAAAATAAGTCACTTGTTTAATTTAGTGATGTATGAAGAAGTAACTCTCAAACCAAGCAGCTTTCTGTTGGTAAATTCATTGAATTCCCATGACCACCTGAACCCGATGCACGGGGAAATCCTTCACCCTCACATGAAATTTCAGATCGCATAGACTGCAATTGAAATTACTTGATTTTGGCCACAAAATTTCACCAAACAGCGATAAATATGAACGCACCTTATTCCGAACAGGTTTGGAATGACATGATGATCGGGTGATCGAAAATAATGATAGAAACTTACTTTTTAGGTTAACTATTCCTCAAACTTACTTTTACTAACGTGCTCACCAAGTTGCTCCACCATGACAGTTGTTGACCGGAAAAAGCAAATTGACCATAGAAGAAGTTTATGCTTAATATCAGTCATAATGCCTTCTGTGGCCAATTATTGTGCATATTTCTGCTTCTTTAGGATTCATGGTCATAATTATTTTAAGTGTTTTAATATTTAAAGACATTTTTTTTGCGCCACTATTTGATGTTCAATGTAAAATCTTGGTATTTCATTACAATCACTGATGCTTCTAGTAAGTTTCAAGACTTAGAGAGTATATCTGAGTAATCGGACAATGTTAATAAGACTTATAATTGTTTTTTTTTTTATAACTTTGATATGTTTATGTTTGAAAATTCTCTTATGTTTGAGCCTTGTCCATCTCCTTAGACACAGACAAACACACATAGTCCTGTGACCTATCCCTCCAGTTGATCCAAGGGTCCCGATTTTAAGATGTTGTCCATCTGCTGCCCATGCGGTGTTGTTGTCCCTTTATCCCACCTTAAGCCATCTTAATGCCCCTATCATACCCTTATCTCCCAGAAAACCATCTTTGCATTATCCCTTCATCTATCCCTGCTGTCTTACACCACCCAAATCTCCACCAAATCCCCATATCTGTCATTGCTGGCCTACATCCCAACATATTAGATCTTAAAACGATTTCTGTTTCTTAGATTTTCTCTCTTGGCTTGTCTGTCTCTCTTTAAAACACACCCACACACACTCTCTAGTGTTTAACAAGCACATATGCAGGTCAAATGAGGTACTAGATCTCATATGACTCTATTACCAACAAAACAAAGCTGATGTTCTGCATACTTGGAGATGTAAATAAGATAACTATGTTTACATGAACATCCATATCCACATGCTTAAAATATTTCTGATCTCAGATCAGCTCCTTTGTCCGGTAAGATGATCTTAATTGTAATACAAGAGGCTAAAGTTCATATCACATTGATTTATTAAAGAAATAGGTCACCCAAGAATGAAAATTCTGTCATTTACTCAATAATTCGCTCATGTTGCTCATATAGCTTATTTGTATCCACACGACACAAAAGAAGATCCTAAGAATTTTCCCGCTTGTTTTGTCTATAAATTGAAAATGTATAATGATTTACAGAATTTCAAAACAATGCACCATAAAAGCATTATAGAAGCATATTTCAAGTGTTGTGAAGCCAAAATTGAATTGAAAATGTTCCATCCATTATAGATCAAATCTCAGATCTCTTTAATATGCAACTTGCTGCTTCAAAATATTTTGCAGCAGACTGGATGTCAATAACAATGTACAAGTAGTATGGACCTCTTTTTTTAGATATGTTTATGGTTCTTTTTGTCTTTTTGGAGCTTGTCAGTCTAACTGACCATCTATTTTCACTCTATGGACAAGAGCAAGCTGTACATTCTGGAAGAAAGACAATTATAGGTTTTGAATAACATTGGGTGAATAAAGCATGGCAGAACTATTCAGTATATCAAACCTTGAAGTTCAACCAAAATAATCTAAATCTGAGTATCTGAGTCAATGTCCTGGAGCGCCTTGGAGAAACGCAGCAGAGGGTTAGTGCTCAGGCTGTATGGGCAGTGAATCTGGAATGTTCTATTAATTCAATATGCATGGAATGATGCACTCTGGACCGTGAATGAATTTGTAAGCTCAGTGTAATATCAGACCAGCTAAAACAACATTTTTTCTGATCTAAGACTATTTTTGATGTGTATGTAAATGTTTTTAGCAATGTTTTTTTTTTTCTTTTTCTTATATAGCATTTCATTCAGCTTTTCACACCGTGCTTAACATTGGGTTACAATCTTTTAAACCCCAGGCTCAGGCCTGGAACAAACTGAAATTAAGATACCATATTATTTGTTTAAAACAACCAGAGCAGACTTATATGATGACATTTTCACAGATGACAAGCAGTTATTAAAACAGGTAATGTTGAATCAGTTTATTGTAAGATGTATTCATCCAATCAATGTTATTGACCTTCTGAATATGCACATAAAAACGTTATCTCAAGGTTTACAAATGCACAGTGTGACATTTTAAACCTCTTATATAATCTCAGAAGTCTTTTCCAGCTTGGAATCATACCTCAATCTTTGTATCCTCCCCCCTTCTCTCCTGTTTCTGTCTCGTTCTGTCTTTTCTCTGCACTTCTTCTCCCTCTTGTGCTTTGCAGTCAAATTTAGGTGTAATGACTCTTGACTGTGAAGTTTGTAGTCTTGAAGCAGGCTGTATGGCTGCCATCTGCTTCGAAAAAAGGGTCTACTTAAACTCTTGAAGTCAACATGACATAAAAAAATGACTGTGGCGGTACTACAGTAGAGTTATTGTATTTACATGGTACTCCATGGTACTTTTTTATGGTATTACTGTGGAACATGTCTGAAAATGTAATTACTCAGAAATTGCTCTTTCATAACTTTTGAGAAAACATAGTAGTACAATCGTATTTTTATGAATAATAATCTCAATAGGGAGGCACATACACTTGCACTCCACTTTAAAGAATTAGTAGCAGAAGTTTGAAGAGTGCAGCAAAAGGAATTAGGTCATCTCAAAGCCGCCCTGCAGTTCCTGTTATTGGCAACCCTCTCGACCCATTAAAAATGAAGGAGCTCTTTAGCATTTTGATACAGTCAGTCCCACGTCAAAACACACACCCCCACTCACTCCTGTCAAACACGATCAGTCAGCTGCATGCCACGGGGGGCATTTTGTTTTGCTGTGCTCACCCAAGGGTCACACAGATAGTACAGGGTGGGTGTGTGAAAGGGGAGACGTCTCATGTGCCAAGACTGTGACCTCAACTTTCAGAGAGCAAACACCTGGTCGTGCTGTTGTCATGGAAATGCTGCTTGGTCCTCTCTGATGGGACGTCTCAAGGGCAGTGTGATGTGTCTTGGGGAAATGAGGGGGAAATTTCGGATGGACATATGCGGAAAACACCCCATCAGCCAGCTGTTCTGTCTACAACATTAGGTCTCTGCACATGTCAAGCCACTGATCTGCTGTTCTGGTGTGTTGCTGGGAATTCTGGGTGTGCTAACATGCATTCCAGTTCAAGCATATCTATAAACCGAAGTTCCTTTCAGGCAAGTCATTTCACTCGGCGGCCATCTTTGAAAAGCCTCTCAGGCAGCTATTTCAGTCATGAATGGGGAAACATCAAATTCTTTAAAGCTATTCACCAATCTTAAGATTTTAAAAAGCTTAAGAAAATTTCATACTTGAAATCACCAATTAATTTTGGCAATTCAATGGAAATTTCAAACCAAATTCTTGTGAGACAAATTGTGCCTCATAAATTTTGTTTCAACAATCACAAAAAACTTTTTCAGGCTGGATCAGCCAATGCACATATGGAGTCATAAGCGTGCATCACAGATAGGGCTGTCAAACGATTAATCGCGATTAATCGCATACAAAATAAAGTTTGAGTTTGCATAATATATGTGTGAGTAATATGTGTATATAAATGCACACAAATTAATGTATATATTTAAGAGAAATAAGTTATTTATGTACAAAAAATGTGATTATATATAAATTATATAAAAATATAAATAAATACATATACTTGTAAATATTTCTCAAATATATACATGGATGTGTTTTTATTTATATACATAATAATAACACACAGTACACCCACATATATTAGGCAAACTCAAACAATTATTTTGTATGCAATTAATCGTGATTAATCGTTTGACAGCCCTAATCACACATTGACTGTTTCTAAGAAGACTGTTGAGCTTCTAACGGCAGCTGCAGTGACGCAGTGACATGATTGGCTCTTTTATTTAGAAGGCGGGACGTATTCTGCCATATTGTTCATTGCACTTTATCCCATTCATAGCATTACTAGTGCACCATCACTGTACATCTAAAGCCTTTTCCTATAAACCCTGAGTGTTTCCTGTGTACTATCAGGCCTCAGGGTTTGAATGATTTCCAATGCATAGGTAATGATCGTTCCAAATGAGATTGATAATTAAGCATCAATTATGAATTAGCTTACACGCCTCTAGTTCAACTGAAGAATGCTGGGAATTACTGGGATTTGCTGGATAATGGAGTGTCCCTGCACATGATTGCCTGTCTAAGAGTGGATTCGCTCATTATTTCCTTTCCTGTCAGTGTGTGTGGAGGTGTATCCTCTGGTGTAGGGGATGCGTGACTCTCCACTTGGCCCCCTCATGACTTTATAAGTCAATTATATCAGGCAAAATTAGCCATATCTACACCATTTGGACACATCTAAGCAGTAAATATACCGTGTATTTACATAGAGGCAGAGAGGCGACATGAGTGCAGTTTCACAGATTCATGTTTGCAGGCTATTTTCATGTATGAAGATCCATTTATACTGTTTCACAAGTTTGCCTACCCATCCATTCTTAATAGTTAATGGTAAACGAACTTGGCTTGCTGTCCTTGATGGAGGCTTGAAACCGAGGCTCGCCTCGAGCTCTGAGCTCAACCACCCTATAGCGGTACTGCGTAGAGGAAGAATAAGAGAAAAAGAGGAGATGGGGTGGTGGATGTAGGATAAATGCTCATAATGAAGATTGACAGGACTGAATGACTAGGCTCCTCCCAAACCTATGTTTGAAACATATTTATACACAGGGTATATTATTTTTTTATTTCTCACCCTAAAAATACATTTTGAAAAAATTTTTTCTCTCCAGTTTTCCACAAACCCCTTAAAATAGACTCAAATTTCAAAACCTCTAAATTACATTAATGATAAACTAAAACAAAGAAGGTTGAACTGCCTGAAATGAAAACTCAATTAATAGTACTATTTAACCCTGAACAACACAACTTTAGACAAGGCCACATCTTATGGTTTGTGGTTGGGCCCATAAATTGTGTGTATTTTTGTATGCTACTGCTGGTTCATAATGCAGCTCTGTTACACATGGACCTGTTACATTGACAGGCGCAGGAGAAACATCCTGATTACCCTCTTCCCTCCAGGCTCACACACGAGAGGGAGAGAGAGAGAGAGAGAAAGAGAGAGGACAAGCAGCAAGAGAAAACTGGCCATATGGGGTCTACGGGTGGTTTGGTCTCTATGTGTTAGGGGAGCAGCTCAAAGCAAGTGTGTTTCTGAGGGTTTTGGGCATATGGTGACATAGAGGGGGGCAAGTACCACAGGAAAACACACATGACTTATCTTTCATCACGGGTTTGGAGATAGATAAATGCCTTGACATTCGCGGCATCCACATTAGCCAAATAGCATCTCAGCGCAGTTATTTAGTGAGTGTAACAAAAAGCTGAAATCATAGAAACAGCGGGAGCCTCATTCAAGATTTGAATTCCCACAAAGAATACCAAAAAAACGCAATGTTCAGAGAATACACAATGATTGTGGTGGTTAACTTCAAGTGCTGATATTTGTGACTACTTAACTGCTGTAATTTCACTGTTAGAGCATTCGTTATATATGAACGCATAATAGCTCTGCTTTAAAGGTGCCGTAGAACATCTTTTTGAAAAAGTAAGTCTATAAGACTAAGGTGTCCCCTGAATGTGCCTGTGAAGTTTCAGCTCAAAATACCCCATACATTTTTTTAATGAATTTTTTTAACTGCCTATTTTGGGGCATCATTAAATATGAGCCGATTTAGGCTGCGGCCCCTTTAAATGCTCACGCTCCCCGCCCACGGAGCTCGCGCTTGCCTTTAACAGCATAAACTGAACATGTACTGAACTCTTGTTATTTAACTATGCCAAGATAAATTCAATTTTTAATTCTAGGGCACCTTTAAATCCTAGTGCCTAGCCGTTTACCAAGACAGCACTTTATCTATTGCCTAAATTCATGTTTTGAATCTAATTACGAATGATTCATCTATGCAAATCTAGACTTTAATTTGATAATCCTTTATAGATGAAGGTTCATCACAATACAAAAGGAAGGCTCAATCAAAAGTCAAATTTTAAGACAAGATAACTTCACTAACTTCACTAATCCCAGAAAAAGTACTATGTTAAACAAATCGTCCAAGATGGCAGACTAGCTAAGTGAGCTACTTTTTATTATTGTAAACTGAAGGAAAGCAGGATTTAAAGAAGTTAAACATAAAAATGCAATTTTTTTTTACCCAATATATGTGTGTTCTATATTTTTGATTATAAGAACATCATATTGTTAGTTTAGCAACATGTGCTAGACCAAATCAATAATGCGTCTAACCATTTGTGAGCAGATTATGTTCAACTTTGTCAGCAATTTCACCTCAAATCACCAACTTTCTCTGAAAATGAATGACTTCCAATGGCAAATAACAATAGACAACTCCTTAGAAAAAAATTAACAGTGATTGAACTGACTCATTAGACGTTTCAAACACAGCGAGTACCTCTGCAGGCAGCTCACTAGACAACAAGGCAACTCACTAGGTTTGGAAAGGGCAGTAATTTTTCAAATGACGCAATATTTTTGCAGCACTGACAGTCACCTGACCTGACCGCACAAGCGTTAATATTCATGAACTGTCACAATGAGCCATTGCAATCCAGAGACACCTCTGCTTCCTGTGTTTCTAAGAGAGCAACCAATTAGGAGCCAATTTACAGGCTGTGAGGGGTCAAAAGGTCAAGGCACTGATGGATTGTAGGGTCTAAGGACACATCAATATAACCCCATCAAATACTGTTATGAATCCAACATCTCTGTCTATGAAAAGTTGCAGCATTTGTGTGTTCGAGCATTAGACTAGTGTAAAAGTGTAAGGCCAGGGGCTTTTTTGTGTTCATATAAACCGCACATCCCACAACGCTGCACTGGGCTCAGCCCCAGAGGGGAAAACTGCAGCAGAGGTGAGTTGGCAAAGGAATATAAAGACACGTCCAATTGATTAATCAATAAATGTCAGCCGTAGATTAATTACACAGCCTGGAAGACGTACCAGCTGAAATTATGAAGACACCAAATTCAATAAAAGACTTTGGGCAGCACTTCTGCAGAGCATCAGTTATACAATAAAAGTAAAAGGGCCATGAACACGGATCTACTCATCTGATTGGTAACAGACTCAAAATTAATCTGACGTGCTAAACTCATAGTCTCATAGGCTGTTTCCGGATTCAAACGAACGGAACGCTGTGCCATCTCAAAGTGAAAGGGCGGTTTGAAAGGTCAATACAAGTGAATTTATGAGTGTAACCTTACAGGCATCTTTCATCACATCCACTATCCATCTTGCAGACCTTCGGAGTGAGAGGTAGAGGGAGAAAAAGATGACAGGAAGTGGTGGAAAAAGCTCAGATGGCCTTTAGGAAGCACATGTCAAGCACTGGCAGTGTTTGTGCTTTGAGGAAATGTTAACGGATCATTCTCTGACCTTTGCTGAATGAACTGCGATGCTATGGATGTGTGTGTGTGTGTGTGTGTGTGTAACTATGGTTACATTCATACAGCAATCAAAGGTTCGTGCCATTCTTATTTTCTGCTCAAATCCAACTTTCTTGTGAGGTTGCTCACATTAGCATTTAAATTTGGCCTATTTCAAACACTAGTCCGGACAGGCAACACTTCCCTACCTGGCACACAAAACACCTGACCCTACCTGACATATCCATTAATATTGAGGGTAAAGAGGCAAAAAAGGGTCAAATTGAGTTCCTGAGCTAAATTTTAGATGTCTGAATACTTTCACAAGACATTATATATATATTATATTAACTGGCAACATTTGTGGCAACATTATTTGAGTGAGTGAAGTGACATGTGGCCAAGTATGGTGACCCATACTCGGAATTTGTGCTCTGCATTTAACCCATCCAAGTGCACACACACAGCAGTGAACACACACACACCGTGAACACACACCCGGAGCAGTGATTTCTGTAGAAAAATCCTAAACTATGCTGTTTTTATATTTTAATTTGCTCATAAGGGAAACTGTAGAGGAAAAACTGTCTGTGTGAGAGATGTCTTGATTAAAAAGGGAAATTATGTTCAGGTGGAGCAATCCTTTAAATGTCAAATCACGTGAATTCCAACCGAACTTTTCACAGTGTAGACACACTGCAATGAAAGTGGCCCAGATTAGAATTGAAAATGTCAAATGTCATTGATTTCTGTTGTTCACACTATCATCCAAACACTTGGATAATTGGGCCACATGAAACTGCATGTGTGATCGTAGCCTATGTGTAAGAGTGTGCGTGAGCACATCTCTTTTTCAGTGATGACTATCAAGTGAGTCACGACGTGATGCATATACATGCTCATCACTTTCTCTGATCAATACACACACACACATCTTCAGGGTAAAGATGTGTCAAAACTGTCCCTACACACTAAGCACATTATACAAACTCCTATACAAACAGTGTTGACCTATTGATATAATGACATTAAAGATAAGCACAGTGGATCATTACATAATTTAGAAAAAGAGGGACACAAGCAAGCTCAATTTCACACGTTGTGTTATAAAATGTGTCAGAATACAATAATCCAACACAAATAAGAACTGTCATCTCAGCATTGCCACAAGGGGCGCTAGAGATAGCACTGACATAAATTGGCAAGTCTATGTCTGTGTTCAGTTTGCTTTTTAGACTAACTATTGCCATGACAGAAACACAGTTTGAAAATATTCCTGCTCAAAGAAGGGAGAAGGGAGGCGCGACGGGCTTCTGTACATGCAACATGTCGGAAATGCGCAAGGAAAACTGGCGGTACACTAAAGGCAAAAAAAGAGAAGTGTCAGTTCGAGCACTGAATAAATCTGTGGACTTGTTAATAGCGGAATACGCAAATAAGTTCCACAGCATCGAAAAAACCCTGAGTACTAAGGTTTGTTACAACCCAAAGTAATGCAAAAAAAGCATATTAAAGCACAATTCACACTAACAGCAATTTTACCATTGAATTAATACGGAAATAGTTAAATGTCAAATAGAGTTTCCAATAAAGAGCGTCAACCACCATTGGACACCATGCAATATGTTGGCTAAGCATTCTCATCTGCAATTGTATATTTGCGTATAGAGTACTTTTCAGGCCTAGAGAGAGAAAGAGCACAACAAAAGGGCGAGGGCTGTTTTTATTCCTTGTCACATAAGCACATGGAAATTGCTGCTCTGGCTTAGGTTATGAAGTGTTTACTGAATGTTAAAAGCCACTGAATATTGAACATACAGACATTCAGTGTGGCCAGCAACCCCTGGGCAAATAGTCGTATCATCCCTGTAAGGATCCGTATACACACACATTGACAAGAAGATCTGCCTCGTAATGCCGGCTGGCAGGTCACAGAGAGATATCACTGTCAGATACACACTCACACCTGCCCTTCTGTCATCTGCCCCTGATAGCACCCAGAATGCGTTTGAGGTCATTTCAACATCATATCTGGTGTTTGCACTGAACGAAAGGATATCGCAACATGCTTCCTTGCATTTCTGCCTCTTTCTCTCTATCGCACCTCTGTGAGACAGTCTCTCTGTATCTCATTGCATTGTTGAGCCTGCAGCAGTCAGCCCTTGAGCTATGCTACGATTGGCTGGAGATGATGTCATCTCTTCCGGAGAGCTTCGCAGCGGTGCATGCCATTGGCTGGCAGCGTAAACGGTGGCGGAGTGCTGAGATCTCACTTTCATTCATGTACAGCTGGGGAGGGGCATTTATTGGTTGGTGGCCCGTGACCTCTCAGCTAGGGTCGCATTGTAGCGGTACACTGCTAAACTGTCCCGGCACAATGATACTTGAGACACACACTAGAATAAAGTGCTAATGGGAGTTTATAATGGGATGAAAAAGTGTGTAGCTCAGGGCTTTGTTCATGCAGCTCAGGTGTGCACAAACCCACAGGCACGCACACAAATGTCTTCACCAGCAGGCTTAACGGTGTTCACACATTCATTACACACACATTTACACGCAGCCACATGGTGACTGGAGCAACCTAATCAGTGTGTCTCTGATGGGGGTTGGGATACGGGGGTGGGGTTGTCCTGGAGCGTGAGGCTGTCTCCATGGCGACACTGCAGATGATGCACTCCTCCTGGAGTTGGGGGAGCAGAGTAACGATGAAGAGTGCTGGGGAGCTCCCTTACACAGATAAACACACACCAGACTGCTTACGTGTGTGTTTGATACCACTTAGCTAACCCCACTAGACATACACTAACCCTTCTCAGCATGTGCTAAACCGTTCCACAGACACTAAGCATTAGCCAGCAATATCCCACTGTGATGTCAAAGTGCTTTTCTCTCTTCTCTCGCTCTCGTTCTCCACCCTGTACATGATGTCATTGTTTTTCTCTAGTTGCTGCAGAGGCATATGAATGTGAGTCTTTCCAGGATCTTCGAGTAGAAATCCACTCTTCTGGATGTTAAATAATTCACAGTTCTCTTCCTCTTACCGATTCTCATGGAGGACCTCCACCAATATGTGCCAATGAATATGACTAGAGTCCCTGCCTTGCGCACTACCAGGAAAACTGGGTTAATTCAATTTAACATACAATGCAAAACTGGAGATTACATGCTCTACACAAGTCTATAACTAATCCAATCCAGACAACACAACAGTCTAAAGAAGCTTAAAAATCTTAAAAATTCTCTGCCGGAATTTAAATGTTGTTATCACCACACTTTGCGGTGATGCTGCTGAAATGGAATTGAATTCATTTACAGCAATTAACTGTCTAATCTTTCCTTCTCATCATTTTGTCATTTAGGGTGATTTGGTTGCTGTGTGGTGGGTGGTATCACTTCAATCTCAATAAAAATACATTTTTATGTTTGTTCTGATGTATTATGTTATCAAGCGTGGCATAATTCACCGTAGTAGCTCTTTCTAAAGTGATGGGTGCTATGGTAATGCAATGCAATGATGCATTCAGGGGCAGGTTGGAGTCCTGATGGAATGACTACAAGCCCAACAAGTTGGTAGTACTCAAATGTCACAGAGATAGGAAACGCATGGTCCCTGCTTGAACTGGTCAAACACATACTCAAACACAGGAAGATAAACACAAGCCCGGTTTCATGCACGTCTGACCCAAATGTCCATAATTTTTGAAATACCAGAACAACAGTGTGAATGGGTATAACATCACGTCACATAAAACTATAAAGCTCTAAACCTTGTGCACTGATAAGGCATGTACTGGCCATATTTTCAACACTAGATAAGGTTATTTACAGAACATCATTTTAGAATAACTAGGATAAAAAGACAAGAAGTTCAAAAGTGCAAGCTATCTCTTAAACTTCCTTTACCGATCAAGTGTATTCTACATGCATGACTGTTCAGATCAGTGTCTCCGGCCCCACTGATAGCCTTGAAGTGGTCCCCTCTCTTGTGACCAAAACAAGTAAGTAATAACAAGGCCCCCTTCTGTCTAATGAAGTTTATGCTAGAGTATTTTGTGATGTCTACTGAAGAGCCCTCTCATATACATGCATAATCATGCATTCACTCTTTTTTTATCAGTGAACTGGAAAAGGGTGTGCTGTTGCCTATTGACCCTAAGGTCAAGCCAGGTTAACAGTCAAGTGGACATACAAAAAGAGACCTGACTCCAGCCTGCACCACTTCCCAGCCCCGTTTCCTTTGGTCCCACCTGCTCAACAGATCCTTTAAGGGACTGAAACTTTAGGACATATCTTTCATGATACAGGCTTTTCTTTCACTTCAGAGGAAATTAATTCCTGGTTGTGTTGATAATCCACTGTCACTGAAGCATCTGATAGTGGATGCCTAAGACAGAGACACTTCCTGTTCAGTGCTAACAACCAATCGCACTGACCTATTGGATTTACAATGTGATTGTCTTGGATATTATGGCAGTGGAGAGTAAGGGATATAAGAGAGACATGGTGAAACCTGCACTGAGATGAGCTGAAAGGGGCTCTTTGGCTCTCTATGATCTCACCGCTCTCTTAAAGGGATGGAAGCATTAAAGACTTTTGATGGCTAGCCATAGAAAAAACTCCTTCTGATCTCTGTTAAAAAAATAGAAAAACATCTCATTAATTCCACTTCCATTCCACTAAAACATGATTATAAAAAAAAAATAAAAAAAAGCACACAACCAGCTCATAGTTTCTCCATCCAGGACCAGGGCTGAAAGCCACTGATTTAAACCATCCATATCACTAACCTGTTCAGGATCACCAAAGGCTAGTTCGCATTGACCCAATAAATGATGTTGATAGAATTTGTTGGATCTATTTGATAACCTTGTTGTTGAGGGGTGTCTAAACCTAATTATGGAGGGCCACTTTCCTTTAGAGTTTAGCTGCAAACCCAATTAAACACACATGAACCAGCTAATTAATGTCTTCAAGATTTTTAGGTATTCCAGATAGGTGTGACAGAGCAAGTCTGTATGAAGACTGTTATCCAGGAACAGACAACTTTAGAATGGTTGAAATGTTGAAATGTTGTCATGTTTTGCACAACTTTTGCACAGATGGTCTGTGTCTAATTTAGCATTTTTGACAACTTCAGCATCTTCATTTGTGTGATAAGCAAAGCAGAACAAACATCATTAGTCTGAGAAGTATACACAATATGAATGAAGACTAATCCAGTCTCTGAGGGCCTTCTAGTTCAGCCACATTATCAAAGGGATGAGAAGAAATTGGTACAGAAACAGTTTGGGGGGAGGTATATAAAAAATCCTGGCACTCCAAATCCGCGTGGCGTTCATTAGGAGAGAAAACAGCCTTGTGTAATTAGGTTATCCTCACATTCAGTAACAGGCAGATTTACTCTTGAACTTTTCTGTTTAACAGCTGCTAAGCCGCCACAGCCCTGGGGAAGAGACAGTGGCACCAGAGAGGATTTGGAGAGGATAGAAAGGAAAACACAAGAAAAAGGGAAGAAAGAAAGAGGGGAGAGGGAGAGTCATACCCCTGAATATTTGAATATGAAATTAATATATTTTTTTTTTAATGGCTGGAAGGGAGAGAGGTGGAATCTATGCAACTGAATCACGCACCAGCTTAGAGCGACGACCCACCAAAGCAGACAACTGCACTAGACTTAATGTGTCTGGAATCTTTGTTAATGGTAATGGGGTATTAGTTTTGGACCCCCAGTGTGAATGTGGTTCCCGACCCCTGTGGTTAAAACTAGCATGACCACATATGCAAGTGGGGTTGCAGGCGAAAGGATGGTCGAGCTGCCAGCCAGGCAAAGAATAAGGGGATTAAGATGAAACAATCAAAGTGCAACTGCAAGAGACAGATGGAGGATTTGGGGTTGATGCTGTCCCTGATAAACACGCAGTACCCTAGCCCAATTAATATCAAGACTGCACCATCTTTACTGGTAATGAGGCTGATGCAGGGACACATCTGAGATCACTGCACACTGAATCTCTAGGTCCAGATTGGATCTTAGGACTCAAACCCAAGTCTAAGGCAAGGTATTGTTGAACAAGTTGCATGCAAAGCCTTATGGTTGGTTTAGAATTATGTTTAGAAATATAAGATTAGGGTTTCAGTTACTTGTGGCCAAGTTATCCAAATTACTATACTGACCAAAATATCTACCTATACCACTGCCCTGTAAATTCCATAAACTGTAAAGCAAAAATCTGTTTATCTCAAAGGTACACACAAGGTCAAGCTACTTTGCAGAATTCAAACACACAAAGAAATTTTCCACTGTCTGTTTTTCTGCATGTGAAAATCAACTCAGAATGACTATTATCAATCAGCAGCTGAGACACCATCATCTCCTCCTGGTGCGCTCTGAGCTCAGGTGGCCAATGGGACGAACACATACATCATTACAGACAGTCTATGGACCTCTTTGGCCCCTACATGGATTTGAATATTTTCATTTTGTTCATAGTAAATGCCAAATTTTCATAACTGTGAGGCTTGCTTATACTGTGTGTACTGTACATTGCAAGCTTGTGCTGTATGCATACCAGCCAAGAGATTTTCCTGTGCAATGATGAGAACTGTAAAAATAAATAAATAAATAAATAAATAAAATCTCCTCACTTTTGTACAGATTTGATTTTACTGAAAGTATAAAGTATATAGAAAACATAGTGCTAAGGGTTAAGTAACTATACCCCTTAGATCTGTGAAATCTGTAAACTGTCTATAACTTATGCTAAAATGCATTGTAAACATTTTTTATAGAGACACATTTTTACCATCTGCACCTAGCTGTGCATTTATAGTGAGAGAGTATTGCTCTGGCAAATATTGGAGTGCAAAACGCTATAATTTCATCACCTTAAACAACCTCTGTTTAGCTTTTAAAAGGAACAGGAAAAACAAACAGAGAGTGTGAGAAAAGTAAATGAGGCAAACAAGTATTGTCCTTCTTTCTATAGTGCTTAGTGCACCACCCAAACTCAGAGCCAAAATTGTACTGTTGTTATCCAGACCAAGTTGGCTGAAATAGAGGACAATTAGACGACACCCACTCCCCTTTTCCAGCCTTCCCACTGAAATCCCGTGTTGTTCTGAGATCATGTATCAGGCCTCGACAGAGTAATGCAGAGTTTTCTTTTTGTATTCTGAGCCTTGCATGAAACAATATATCCTCACTTTCAGATATAAAAAGCATGACCTCCAGAGCTACTTTGATGCATTCTCCTGTTTCCTGAGCCCCATTACAATCCACTACATAACCGCAGGGTGACAACAGAGCCCTGCCTACCCGCTCATCCAACTGTGCATCATCAGCACTAGTGTTACAGCTGAGCCAAAGTGAACTGAGCCCAGTCGGCACATAGACTCACAGATACACACACACACGCACACGCTGTGCAGTGATATCATAGCCCAGGCTGGTGGAATGACACAGTTGTTGGGTTTGCACAATTGTACCGGGCCAAACACATAGCACTGAGGGGCACCCTTCCCTGCAGGCAGATGCCATGTATCAATATGTATGCTTACATACACCACACTCACTGGAAATGTGACATGCATCTTCCTCTACTTCTCATGCAGGAACTCCTGATGGCATATTAAGAGATGATGTAATCCAGATCCACACCTTTTCTCACGCATCACACAGTGTATACATGCACATACTCTTTGGCTGCATGCTCACACACAAGCATTCAGGGGGTGCCCCCCTCTCACCTGCACCTGCATGAAGGAGCCCCTGTAGAAGCAGCAGGCAGCGGCTGACAGGGCACTCCACAGGCTGCATCTCTCCGTCATGGCTCCGGTCCTCCTCTCTTCGGCTCTTCCACCCCTGGAGTCCACTAGAAGCCCCGGGTCATGCCCTATCTCCTAGCGTTCACCCGCGTTCAAGCCACTGCCGCAACTGATCAGTGCTATCGCTGTTCCACTGGAGCCAGCGTCATCCCAGATCTGCACCGGCTTCCTCTCTCTCCCTTCTCAATGTCTCGATCTCTCTCTCTCCCTCTCTGACTTTCAATGTATCTCTCCCACTCAGTTCCACTGCCTCTTACGCTCACTCTAGCGCTTGCTATGCTTCACAGCGCTGGCAGGGATTACCTCATCGCTCTTGGATGAAAGCAGTGGATGGGGGGAGGGACAGAGGGGGAGAGAGAGGGATGTAGAAAGAGAGAGATGCTTGCAGGCACTGAGACCCCACCCACCCCCTCCTCCAGGGCTCCAAACAATGCTGGGGGGAGAGAGACAGAGAGAGAGAGAGGTATGTGGCGCACGCATTCAGCACCTACTCAAAGGAATTTTCCCTTTTATTCCGGGTTTGAAAGACTGCAAAAGAAAAGCAGGAGGGGGGCAGTCAGTCTATAGACACTCACCCTCATGCACATACACACTCCCACACCCACTGAGTTGCACAAGCAGAGAAAATAGTTAAATCCAGGCACACATGGCTGTTTGTGTATGAGGGTTTTTTTTAACAGGAGTGGATGTTGTAAGTCTGGGCATGCAGGAGTTATTTAGTATCTGAGTTGTGCTTGGAAATGATGTTTTCTAGGAACGTAGTAAAAACCTGCTAATGAGCCTCAGTCCTTGAATATTCCCTATTGGATACTACCCACGCACGCACACATACTTACTCAAGATAAAATGAGTCTGACTCTGGCACAGCGGTCTAGGGTGGGGCGTTTGCTCCCTGGGGAATATTGTGACATCAAAATGGACGCCTTGCTATGGCAACCAACTCAAAGCTTTGACAGCAGCATCCTTAAAGGAATGGTTCATCCAAAAAAAGGAAAGTCTGTCATTTGCTCATGCTGAAAAAGGAACAGGCTGAAAGTTAATTAGTTATTCACAGATAACCATTCCCTCAGTAATAGCTCTCAAATATTATTATTTGTACTTCTGCATATTCAAACTTTATAGGTGGTATCAAGACATAGCAGGTTTTATATCAAACAGCAAAGGATCTTGCATGTCTTGTAACCAAACATGCCACATCAAGTTTGAATATGTGCAAATAAGATTAGAGAGCTACAGTGGTGGAGGAAGAATTTCAGTGAAAAGTGACTAAAATTTCAGCCTGTTTGTCATATGAAATCATATGGCTTCAGTCAGAAGACAAATTGAATGGACAACATGGTGTTTCTGTTTACACTTGGAGCTCAATAGCATCCGTCCCCATTCACTTTCAATGTAAAAGAGCAGTCTGGACATTCTTCAGAACTTCTCCTTTTGTGTTCCATGGAAAAAAGTAAGTCATGTGAGTTCAGAATTATACTAGGGTGAGTAAATTATCATTGAGTAAACTATTCCATTAAATCAACTATTCCATGTCCAATCCTGTTCCTGGTGGGATAATGTCCTGCAGAGTTCGGTTTCAACCTGCTGCAACACAATTGCCTGGACGTTTGTAGTAATACTACAGAACTTGATTAGCTGTGCTTAATTAGCATTTAAACTCTGCAGGATAGTGGCCCTCCAGGAGAAGTATTGGACACACCTGCTGGACACATCCACCATCTAAGCCCAGACAGCCATCTGTCTGGCTGTAAGGATCACATCAGCATTTTGCATCTATATATTTGGATCTCTGTAACAAGCTTACTAAGCAATGAAGCTTACAACATCAACTAGGGAGGTCACACAATGAAAAAACATTGTGATATAATTAGACAAAACCCATTCTGCAAAGAAATCTCACTGACGCTATTGTGCATTTGCGGATAATCCGCTAAGAACATGTTAATTTCATGTTAAACATTCATCAGCCTAAGACAATAGAAGGATGAATGTCAAGTTGAACCTCTTAAAGAGTAAAAGATAGTGGTGTAATTCATTGTGTGGGTTAACATCATATGTTATGCTGCCTTTGTCTCATGAGATCATGTAATGAAAAAAAGGATTTCATATTATTACCACAGATACAATGAGGAGTCTCACATGACACACACATGGTGACAAATATATGGCAACCCCAGACAGATATTGTGAGAGATGAAATTACTGCCTAAATTGATTTTTTTGTAGGTTGATTTCCCTGTGGCGTTGTGGTACTATCAAAGCATTACTGTACTTATTGCTGTACTCCTGACCAGAATAACACAGCAATAATTGCTCAACCAATGTTGTGAGATTGGGGCGGGACTGCCAGTTTGTTTAACCAATGGCAGATGGAGGAAAATGTTTGAAAACAGTCATTATTCTTCCAATTGACCCTTTGCCGGGAGTTTGATTGACAACCGATCTAACCAATCATAATGCCGAATCCGCCATTTTGTCTGACAAAGCAGTCAAGATTTAGAAGATTAACCTCGGTGGACTTGAAAAATGTGTGTATTTACGTCTTTCCGTGTTTTAAACAGCATTCCTTCTCATGTTCATTCATGTTTATTTGATGCTATAAATTAACTAGTAAGAAGAGATGATTGGTTCACGAGCCGCTTGAGCTGAGGCACTACAGCGGTCTGTCACGACACATTAAAGAACCACAAAACGTTTTTTATTGTTCGAATTTCTTTTAAAAAAATTACACAGTTTGGAAGCTGGGACTTTGTTTAATATCATAAGTAACCTGCTCTGTCTTGTCTGTCGACATGTTGTCAGTGTCCTCTTTGCTCCGCAATGTATTTTCAAGTATGTGATGTATGTGGTGTGACAGCGCCATGGCTTGTCAGACAAAGCAACAGTAACTAAGGGTCAATTCCATCCCATTGAAACTATCACCTTGGCATTCCTGCCAAGCATAGCACTTAGAATTTGAGAAACAGGAACAGATCACTTCTGAAATTCTAAAGGAGAAACAAATCTGAAAAGTAGCCTTTAGCAAAACTGTATTTAATCTAATTGTAAGGAGAAATAACATGTCATGTCTATGAGAAATAACTGTGATATTAAAGAGATCTTGAATTCTCTTTCCTTCCTCTCTGTCCTAATTCTCTACTTTCTGTTCTCCCTCTCTTTCTTGTTTTCGGTATCACGCTGTTATGTGTATCTATGTTGATCATGGCTTTTCCTTCCCAACCCCTCCTCAATCTTTCATTCAATCTCTCTCTCAGTTAAATATTAATTACACAGAGAGTGTCCTGCAGGCAGGGTGCATTGGTACAATGGAGAGGAGCTAGACTCTGTGAGTGAACTGATAATGAGGAGGTGGTTTGTCTCTTCCTCCATCTGCCTACAGGGCCCGAAGGCCTCACCTCCCCCTTCCCATTAACATTAATGAGCTCAGCCTCCTCAGAATTCTGGGTATTGTAGTTGGCGTGCAATATGGCTCTTTTCCCAAGTCAACACTGCTTTTGCTGATCAAGCAGTTTGGTCATTTGGTTTGATCTGTAGCAGTAATAGAAGACCATAAGAAGCATGTTAGTGTGTGAGGTCTAGTCAATTTACAGTACCAATCAATGCAGAGCTGTGTAGTGATTTGATTTAAACAGAATAAATTGCTGTTCTGTATGTTTTTCCATGCTGAAAAACAGAAGGGAGTGGAAAGAGAGGGGTATCACAACCCCCATCTTTCACCAGCTGGGTTTACATCACTTTGACTTTCTCAGTTCATTGCTTGTTTTTCTTCACTGACTGTTCACCTCTCTATGTCTCATTTTTCTTATGTATCACCATTACTATTGCCATTTTTCTTATGTATCACTATTTCTATTGCCAGGGATTGACCTCTTTTGGCCAGTAAAAACAAAATCTAGAACATCCTAGCAACTAGCAAGCACTGTGGCAGTGAGATTTCCATGTTGTGTCCAAATGAACTCTTTTTATGTACAAATATCAGTTAAATCTTATTCATTTTGATACAAATGAGACCACACTAAAATGTAATAAAAAAGTACCATGGTCATAATATGATTTGGTGGAGATGGTACAACGGCAATACTATATTATTTGTGTTTGTTTTTGAATAAGTATCAAAGCAGAATCATGGTATTACCTTATCAACACTGTGGTAAAGAAATACTTTGCTGTTAGGGCAGATCAGCTTTGGTATCTTTCAGTAGAATTTTCACTAATACAATTACAGAAAGGAAACTACTAATTGGTATTAGCGGCTAGCAGAAAGGTTGGGAGTTCAATCCTAAGGTGCTGGGAAAGGTGTGAGATCTAAGAACAGCTGAGATAATGAGATGACAGCCCAGCAGAAAATAAACATTGGTATCAATGGAAGAACACAATTACGAACACCTCAAATGTCTTGGCCTCTGGGAATGTTCTGTTCTGGAGCGAAGACCAGTTGTTCATCTATGTTTCCAGTTGAAAGAGCTGTTTTTTGCCATTACAGTGAACATTCAGGGCAGAGACTTATTTTAACTCAGACACAATTAAAGTTTTATACTGTGGTGGAGAAGAGAGGCATCCAAGAAGTGGAAGGAAAGGAGGCTGTGCATCCAATCAAACTAGTACAGTAATCTACCACAAATTCATCTGTCACTTGGTAGAAACTAGTCAAAATTGATGCATACCAACATGGACAGGTTGTCTGACAAAAAAAAAAAAAAAATGAGACCGGCAGTTTCCAGTAATTACAATAAGGATGGAAAGGGTTTTAAGGATGTTTTGGTTGATTTTGCAATAAACAATTTATGATAAACTGCTGCCACTCATGGCTGCAACCAGGGTTTGAAAATTAGTGAGGTCGAGGGTGGGGTGTTAAGAATTGTACTGCAATAACAACTACAAATGCACTTGACAACAATAACAACTAGAAATGAAACGTATTTCGTCAGAACCCTTTTGCCATTCTACACTTTGGGTACTCTTTCTGTTCTATCCGTTTTGGAGGAATGACATCGTTAAATTAGACCTTATTTATTACATCACAATTTGTTAATACTTTACTATAGACTTATTTGCTTATTTTTCATGCAACAATACTAATTACTGTAATAGTTTCCATAAATAAGCATTGCTATATAGATGAGTTATAAGAACTTTGTCTGTGATCTAGAGTATGAATGTTTTTAGCTTGACTTATTTGTGAAAGGTTAACTACTAAATTGAATGAAATAACCTTCATTGCCAGTGTTTACATATTTGGCATATTTCATTCTGTAACCTTCTTGTTGTCCAGATCTGTGTACTAGTGTTATTATGCTACTGTTTATAGCATTTCTTAGCCATTTCTTACAGATAATATCATGATGATTATTGTCTTACTGAATGGCCTGCCCACACTGTCTATTAGACTTTTTTGATTACTGTCAGTTTAATTGCTGAAGTTTTGCCAGATATTGCTACGAAAAACAACCCATAAAAAACAACTACAACAATAACAACAAATAAACCAATATAAGATCAAATCTTGTGTTTTAGAAATAAGATAAAGATATCGCTAACCCTAACCTGCAACTTCCCACTGTATTAACTTCCTAAAGTGACACTCATAGTAGTTTTAAATGGCTAATTAGACATTCAGAGAACTTCAAATCATATTTTTGAGCCTCATAGCTGGCTACGGCCATGTTGCCACTTGATATTCAATGTAAAATCTATGTGGGAATCAAAAACCACATCTACCATTTTTGTCTTACCTTGACAAGAGAATGTGACAGAGCTTGTAATAAAACAAGAATCAACATGGGCTTGACTTTTCGGAGAGGGCAAGAACTGAGGGATTTGAAATGTTGTAAAAGTGATGCAGAAATGGGGTTTTCATTACTCAACAAGTAAATAAATTGACATATGTAACTCTCTAACAGAGTTGTAAAACATTATCTATCATTAAAAAAAAGGTAATTTGTTCCGCACTGTCACAAAGAGCCGAAAAACGACCAAAACGATGTTCTTCCGCAAAATGCATGCATTTTTGCTTTTGTTTTTTAGAGGGCCAAAAGTTACATAGTGTACCTTTTAATCATCATAGTTAATGACTGGTGGTTTATAAGACATTGTGTAAAAATTATCTCTCCAGAATTTTTGTTATGATGGCAAACAAATTAATGCATGAATGACAAAATATGTTACATGTTATATTTGGCAACAAACTAAAAAGGTCAGCGATTTTCCAAATGTTTCTTCCTCAAAAGTACTCAGAATTGTTTAATTCCTCACAATTCCAATTCTTAACAAGAAAAAAAAAAAGAAAAAAAAAAGTGCAGGGCCACTAGATTAGATTGTGTACACGAGTAATAAGGTGCATGTGTCAGACAAAGAGGAAGTTTCAGTATTTGTGTGCACATATTTTATACAGTGTGTGTAAATGGGAATATGTGTGTTTTGAAGGCTTGAGGGTCATGTGAGCCTGGCCACACCTAACCTTCCCTTACACAGAGCTCCAGGAAATAAAGACCAGTTTATAGCTCCATCTAGAGGTAGCAGAGTTCACTAGACAGCAATTAAATGCAGAATCTAATATCTTAATGACTGTAAATAAGGGTAGGGACAGGAAGAACATTAATTTGCACCAAATCAGCACATTCCAAAAGAACTAATTAGATTAATTTCTTATTACATATCCAAATGGTGCTTTTAGTTAATGAATACAGGGATTTTGCCTAATTAAGCATGAAATAACCATATTCAGCAAGTTGTCAGGAGAAAGCCTTAAAGAACAGACGGATCCTTCCTATTAAGGATGAGAGATTTGCCTAGTTTAAATACATTTTCAAAGTGATTATTGAAAGAAAAAAAAAGGTCTTACTTCCACATATTCTCCTTTGTTGTCTGTGGTGTCCAGCTGTCTGTGAAAAGAAAAATGTTGTCAAAATTGTTTAGTAGCAAAAACTGTATATATTATATATTATGCAATGCACGTAACAGTCAGCTAGTCATGTTTGCAAAATAAATTTCCAAAGCAAAGTTGCCTGCAGATTATCCTACTTTATGCACAATTACTTACATTGCAAACTAGCTAAATAAACTGACATGCAAATGAAGATAAAATTTAGATCTCATATGATTAAAAGAGAACTATCAATTGCAAAACTCAATTATACAGTTTTGTGTCATTATACAAAAATATAAATTAGAATTAAGTATTGGATTAGTGCTGTCAAATCGCTTAATCGCGATTAATTGCATAAAAGTTTGTGTGTGTGTGTATATATATATACATATATATGCACACACATATACACACACAAAGTATTCACAAACGTTTATGTTAGATGTGATTAATCATATGTGCGTGTTTTTATTTATTTATTTTTTTTGTTGCTATTCCTCTTTCTTTTCTTTTCATGTCAGAAGATGCTTAATAAAACTCACAGAGGAACTTGAACTCCTTTTAACATCTAAAGGAAGTGAAAAGTGTGTTCATGTTCCTTCTTCTGAACGCCAAATCAATGACAGGATGAAAAAATGAGGTTGAACCAAAAACAGGAATTGCAGAAACAAGCATTTGACCACAGTAATCTGAATATTACTATTTTAAAATGGCATATGATCAAATCTTTCTTTTACTTTATTTATTTATTTATTTTACCAACAAGTCAAAAAGCAGCATTATTTATGTTTCAGGATGTGTGGAATATTTAGAATGAAAGAGGAATATATTACTGATTTGTTCATATTTATATTATTAATTTAAACAATCCATTAAACAGCCTTTAATACACATTAGATATGTTTTCTTTTAATTTAGACAGGATTTCATATTTCAAACAAAAGAATCTCAATAAACAGCATGTTCCCCAAATATGGGCAACTGTTATTGTCTTACAAATAACAGTGCAAATGTTCAAAAGTTTCAGAAATTGACTTAAATAAACCTTGAGGAATTTTCATTGGTGTAAAAGTATGATTTTCCTACATGTACATGGCGGAAAGAGTTTTTGGTAAAGAGGAAAATACTACCACAAAAACAAAAATTTGCTGTCTGATAAACGAGCAACAGCAATTTTACTGTCAAATCAGGCCAAAAAATTACTTTCAACGTGGGAAAAAATTCCGAAAAGCAGAAGTGTGTGGAAACCACTGCCACACTGAAAAAAAAACAGAATGAATTCTCAGTCAATCATAGTGAAACAGTGTGTGTTGAACAGAAAATTATTTTTCTGAAACACTGGAATGAAAGCAGTATATATAGGTTTCATTTTATTCTGATGGTGCAGAATGCGGATGCAGAATTAAACGTATTTCAAGTTATAACAAAATTGTCATTTATTTAATTAAGATTAATAAATAAATAATAAATAATTTTATTATTGGGAGTGATCTGGTACATCCAACTTGGGATCCACCCAAAAAATGTTGTCTTTGGGCAGAATGAATTCATGTTCAATGGTCCAACACTCAAACTTAAAGTATGTATTTGGTATCTAGATGCTGCTTACTGCTGAATACTGCCACAAAAGGTTTTCGGTGACAACTTGAATTTTGTATGATTTTCTTTTAGTGAAAATTATTATTTATACTGTTTCATCAGAGGTTGTCCTGGAAGAGTGACGCCAGTTTACAATGGTAAACACAGCGAAAGGTGAAGCTCAAGACATTGCATACAAAAGAAGGAAGACTCTTAACACGCTGTTTCCTGAAGAAGACATTTCTCACATCCTCCAGCTGTGCTGGCTGACCTCACATCATTATTCTCTTTCAACCCTATTTACAAATGACAGGAAAACATCTAACCAGGTGTTGTTTATAAAGAGCCCTGACCAATTATAACAATCAAGGGGACAATGCTTATGTAGCACACAGCCTGGTTGTATTAACCCTTAAATGCATACCTCGGGTCTTTAGTGACCCGGGACGTCATTCACTACCCTCCTCCTCGTTCATTGTTTAAAGTTAGACATCAACCTTCTTGGTATTCCTCAATCAATTCATTATAAAGAATATAACAAGAAAAAAATAATAAAATTATAAAATAATGCCTATTTTTGTATTCATTTTTTGTAAAAAATTGTATAGGGTCACAAACGACCCGATGTGTGTATGAGTGTATATATTTTTATGCACAACAATAATTTAATCTTAGATGACGGAATACGTGCAATTCACCTTTATTCCACAAGGTGGTAATGTCTGATACACAATGCTGAAGTGACGACTCATTCAGACAGAAAACGAAATAATAATAACAACATGAAATGGCTCAGCAATTTACTGCAAAAAAAGTACTGAACGCAATCAAATATGACTGTAACTGTTACTGGATGGATCTGGTGAAGCTGTTAGCGATAGAAATATTGATTTTAAAGATGTTGAAAAATACGATTTATTTTATTCTTCTGTAATTGTTTCTCTAATATCAGAGGAGTTTTATATTATCACTACAGGTAGAGATCCTTCCGTGTTAGATATTGATCCGGGTCGATAACGACCCGAATATGTAAGAATGATTGGCAAAACAGTCATGGGGGGTTAAGGGTTAAAAGGCCTGTCCAAGACAAGTTACCATTATAATACCATGTTGTTGTTTTTTTTTTTTTTGCCATGGTATATCTCAAAGTAACAAAGCATCATCTTTTGATATTATAACTATGCCATATATGACCACAGGACACTTTTGTAAAGGCTATGTTTAAAGATATAAAGTTCATATTAGTTTTTCAAGTTCAGTATTTACTATTACTATCATATATAAAGCTAAAAATAATGTGCAATTTACCCACCACTGTCATTAAAAAAAGTTAAATAAATAAAATGAAATTACATAAAGATAATGAAAGTTATTTTTTTTGTATTAGCAGTAAAATAACATTTTAGACTAAAGTACAATTACCATTTACATTTTTGACATTTACTCTGCGACACACACAACATACTGACGATGATAAACTCACCTTAGACCCTTGTGCAACTTCATACTCAAACAACAACACAACAAAAAAATATTTTTTCGCAAAAAACAAAAAACAAAAAACAAAAAAAAAAGGCTAAATGAGGTGTTTCCCAGTCTGTTTCTTCATGTATATGGTCTGTCAAGTCCCTTTTGGAATCTGAGAGGAATGAACATCAACTTTCCTTTGAATCCCTGTTCTTCCTGTTGCTCTCTGCTGCCCACTAATGTGAATTTATGAGGATCCCTATTGAAACACTATTGAAACACAGTGACCTCACTGTCACTGATCAAACTGTCATAGATTTGTAACCTCATTGCCAGTCATTTACATGCCAGCTGTGAAATGGGAAATATTGCTGTTCCTGTCATGTGTGGCTGTAATGATACGCATGATGCAGGAGATTTGGAGAAATAAACAATCTTTAAGGGAGAAACTCAGGAGAACACACAAGCATGTTAAACCATAAACAATATACTTAAAGGGTTAGTTCACCCAAAAATGAAAATTCTGTCATTTATTACTCACCCTCATGCCGTTCAACACCTGTAAGACCTTCGTTAATCTTCAGAACACAAATTAAGATATTTTAGTTGAAATCCGACACTGATTCATTATGCTCCGAAGCTTCCCGAAGCACTGTTTTGAAATCAGCCATCACTAAAAGTCGTTATTTTGTTTTTTTGGCGCTCCAAAAATATTCTCATCGCTTTATAATATTAATATGGAACCACTGTACTCACATGAATCGATTTAAATATGTTTTTAATACCTTTATGGATCTTGAGAGAGGAAGTGTCCATTACTCCCTATGGAGGCCTCACGGAGCCATCGGATTTCAACTAAAATATCTTAATTTGTGTTCCGAAGATTAGCAAAGGTCTTACGGGTGTGGAACGATATGAGGGTGAGTAATAAATGACAGAATTTTAACTCCTTTAATTCCTTTAATTCCTTTAACTAAGGAAAGTAAGGGCTTAAATACACGGGGAGAGTTAATTAACCAGAGCAGAACATGTTTTAATCAAGTTAATCAAGATAACATAATACTTTAAAGCCTGATGTAAAAAGAGAATCCTCGACACCCACATTTCCAAAAATCTATGATGCATCCCAAACATTAGCTAATAATTTAATTTAAAAAATTTTTAAAGGGATAGTTCACCCAAAAATGAAAATTCTGTCATCATTTACTCACCCTCAAGGAGATATTTTGAAGAATGTCGGTAACCAAACAGTTGATGGGCCACACTGACTTCCATAATAGTGACATTTAACTAGTGACACAGTTACCAACATTCTTCAAAATATCTTCTTTTGTGTTCAACAGAAGAAAGAAATTCACACAGGTTTGGAACAAGTTGAGAGTGAGTAAATGATTTGATGACAGAATTTTCATTTTTGGGTGAACTATCCTTTTAATATTCTGGCATTTTGTTATTATCATACTAAAAAAGTAACACAAAGGTTTCCACCTGGAGTCTAGGGCGGGCCCCTGAGATAAACTGTATTAGAAAGCATGTCCAAACAAACAGAGAAGATCTTGGAGAATCACAGTAATGTTTTTTCTCAGCCTCTATCTCATGAGAACATCTCAAGCGTGACATCAGTGCTGATATACATGTACAACGATCCAGAACCGGTGTCACAAAGGAACGAGAGCATAGATTGTATCACAAAACTATACGCTGTCACGGTATGTGGTCAGACACGAGGATTAGTCTTGTCTGACATTACAGTGCAGCTTCCTGATTTATCTGTGAAGAGTTGAATGAATGAAGCATCTATATAGCACTTTATTATGTATTATTGTATGCCCAAAGTGCTTAACAGCAATATCAGGGGTCTCTCCTCCTCACCCACCACCCATGTGCAGCATCCACCTGGATGATGCGACAGCATCCACAGTGCAACGGTGCCAGTGCGCTCAACACACACCAGCTAGGTGGAGAGGAGAGAGAGTGATAGAGCCAGTTCAGTGGATGGGGATTATTAGGAGGCCATAATTGATAAGGGCCAATGGAGGGAATTTAGCCAGAGGTTACACCTATAGACTTTCTGTAATCACAGTAATGTATCAATTTATGATCAGCTATCAGTTAATTTGATGGATGTACTTGCACCTCGACTTTTGCCATCTTTGAAATTACTTTAGTCACTTTCACTATTTGTACCACTGATAGATCCCATTGGACGTTTATACAGACTGTGGCCCTGTCCCAAATGGAACCCCAAGCCCTCACGACCTTCCTCAGAGTCCACACTTTTGTGATGTAAAGGCACTTTGACTGTAGGGTAGAAGTCTGCTGTGGAGCTTGCGAGCTTGGGAAAAGTGTGCATCGAGAAACCATATTGACCGCAAAGGGGGCACTCATGAGTACCCTTCTGAAACCTAAAATGAAAAATGGGACACGCTACAGTCTTGTGGACTTAACAGACACCCAGCAGCCATTGTAAGTCCACAAGACCGCAAGTGCACATGAAGTGTGCCATTTGGGACAGGGCCAGTAGCGAGACGCTATTGTAAGCTGCTGTGTGAAGAGGATATTTCAACCCTCAAAAGTTATAAAAATTATTTTCAAAACTGGCCTTGGTAAAAAAAAAAAAAGTCTATTGAGAGTGGCATTCTCCAAAGATTAGATTTTACAGACATTATCAAGGACTATGCAGCTAGAAAAACAAAGTTCCTAAAGTTATGTAATTCAAATTTATTCATACATGAGCACAAATTGAAATGTCTGTGTATTGTCTAATGGCCTAGTGACATTTTATTAGTGTTCCTACTACTGTAATGCTGTAGCCCAGGGGTCTCTGGTTTATCTTCAGAACGCAAATTAACATATTTTTGTTGCAATCCGATGGCTCCGTGAGGCCTGCATAGGAAGCAATGACACTTCCTCTCTCAAGATCCATAAAGGTACTAAAAACATATTTAAATCGGTTCATGTGAGTTTAGTGGTTCAATATTAATATTATAAAGCAACGAGAATATTTTTGGTGCACCAAAAAAACAAAATAATGACTTATATAGTGATGGCCGATGTCAAAACACTGCTTCAGGAAGCTTCAGAGCATAATGAATCAGCGTGTCGAATCAGCGGTTCGGAGCGCCAAAGTCACGTGATTTAAGCAGTTTGGCGGCTTGACCTGGGTTTGACACGCGATCCGAATCATGATTCGACACAGAAGAATCATAACACTCCGAAGCTTCCTGAAACAGTGTTTTGAAATCGGCCATCACTAAATAAGTCGTTTTTTTTTTTTTTTTTTTTTTTGGCGCACCAAAAATATTCTTGTCGCTTTATAATATTAATATTGAACCACTGTGCTCACATGAACTGATTTAAATATGTTTTAGTACATTAATGGATCTTGAGAGAGGAAATGTCAATGCTGGCTATGCAGGCCTCACTGACCCATTGGATTTCAACAAAAATATCTTAATTTGTGTTCCGAAAATTAACGAAGGTCTTATGGGTGTGAGACGGCATGAGGGTGAGTAATAAATTACATTATTTTCATTTTTGGGTGAACTAACCCTTTAATGCGTCCCTGCCTACATTCTTACCTTATAAAGCTTAAAGAAATAGAACAGTGAATGAAATTCTATGTCTAATTCTAGTTGGGAAATAATATTTTTGGAACTATTTGTAATATTGCATTAATTTGCATTAAAATATGCACACATGTACTTTTATTTGTATACTATATCTGTAATACAATATATTGTTAGTCCTGGGATTCTCCATTACTGGCATTTGAATTCCCTAATGGTCTAGTGGTAGATTTTTTGTTAACCGTGTCAAATGTTCAGGGTTCTAATCCACCCTTGTATAGTTTTTGTTCCCCCTCATTAAAATCAAAGATGTTCATCAATGATTGTATATCAAGAGCAGGGACACATTTGTGTGCATTTTGTTTTGTGATAGATAGTATCCGCAATCGCATTAAGCTATAGATTTGACACACTCATCTGTGCGCAGTCTGTGTGCATGAGCCAAAAGAGAACCTAAACCCTGCCTACTTTGATTTGATTGGCCATCTCAATCATTTGACATTGACAAGTGCTGTTAGACCGCTGAGGCAGACAAGACTAAAAAATGTAACTTTTAAAACTTTTTGTCATCCCAACAACATGCACAGTGCTGCATAATGAAGTGCAGCAGAGCAATGCAAAAATTTCAAATATATAGGGTGGAATTTGGCCATTTCTAATTACTGGAGGGGATTTGTCCCCCTCACTGTCTATGGTGGTTACGGCCCTGGCGCAAGTGCGCATTTACTGTTGGCGACTTGCCACTCGTCCAGTGTAGACTCACTTGCTGAATTCGAAACCCTATACTATTTACAACTTTTACCATATCTTTCAATGGCAGAACTTGTAAGAGTAGTATGCTAGTATGCAGTTCCGATGATTTTGTGATGTGTCGCGCTATTCGCTTCCGGTGTAGACAGATGTGTAGAGAGACTGCTCACTGCAGAGCCATGGGTGGAGTGTGAAGTCCAGCTCCCCATCTCTGGATGGAATTTGGGCATAATAGGTGGAGCTAGAAAGTCTAACCACACCCTAACCCTATCAATAACTCTATCCCTCCACCCTTTAGATCCACAGAGGTGGGGCTGGACTAGGTCAAGCTCAACCCATGACATCCAGAGAGGTGGATGTCATTTGGCTCTGCAGTGAGCACCACATGTATGTGTAACCTGCCAGTTTACACCAATGCAACTAAAATTGACAGTGTATAATTTCCATAACAATGACTATTTACTTCAGTTTTTCAGTCAGCTTTCTGAAGCGCAGTTGCCGAACTTCCAGTGAAAACAACTAGAGACACAGTATAACACAATATTCTCGTGTTTTCCACTAGAAACATTATTCAAAAGTTAATACAAGAATTTTCTGAAATCATTTCAACTGCTGATGCTAAGAATTTAAAGAGTAGTGAGTTGATTCCCCCTTCCTTATCACAACATGCTTCATCACATGAGGTTACAACATTGCTTTAATCAATATGTGTCAACCAATCAATTTCCTAAAGTCCCGTTCTACATTTTTTTTCTTGTTCAAGAAACCAATTCACTTGGATATACGTCACAATAGGGAAGAACTATTGTGACTATTGCACAACTTCCATTTCATGCCGACTTAATGTGTACTGTACTGAATGAACGTAGCTACTGTACTTCTATATAACAAACAAAGATCAGATTAAAAAATCAAGCTGATTTTTACCTATTAGGCTCCATCTTTTCCTGACTGTCTTGTTTACAGTCTGATTCTATATTAGCATCTTCTTCTACTGCTGTCTTCTGCTCCATCTGGCTGCTCATCTTCAGAGGCAACTGAATCGAGTTACTGTCCACCTGGAGCTGTTTTTTCTTGGGCAGCACTGGCTGGACCTTTGACTCTTTACTCAGACACAGATCTGGTGAAGGTTCTAGATATGCACTCGTTGGATCAACATGTAGCTTGGAGACAACTACAGGCTCCTTATGTTCATCTTCCAGCTTTGTTGAGTGCCCATCCACAGTCGGTGGTAGTGGAAGGTCACGATTCTGGATGCGACTATCTTTGGTCCCAGCAGTTGGTTTGTCCTCCATAATGGGGTGTTCCAGGACCTCCAGGCCCTGGAGTACGCTGAGAAGAGGTGAATCAACTACATGGTCTTGTGCAGGTCTCATGCTTTGACTCTGACTGAGGGTGTTCTTGTCCTTGGACTTGCTCTTCTTCAAGCTTTTGTCCTTCTTCGAGTGACGTGGCATGGTGCCCATGTGCGTGTACATTTCACTGGAGCTGGCATAGTTCTGGCTCCGTGGATTCATGCCCATATCGTCAGCGGACATCTCTTTGATTGCTTCATCGTCCTTCTGGGCATCTGATTTCCGCCTAAGGTTGGTGAGACTACCAAACCACTTGAAGCCTGAGAAAGGAGAAAACATGTTGTGTATGCTGTAACTCGGTACAGTTTTCAGTTTTCTAAATGTCTCGAATAAAAAAAAAAGGTTTATGGCGCCTGCTGAGGGCTGACTGTGCACCCTAGGGTCCCTGACTCTCTGCCATTCCAAGAGTTCTTTCAATGTGGGAAAGAAACATGTAGCCTCTTAAGTAAATACAAGCCCTGACCTTGTCTGTGGGAAAAATTCATTGGTCCCTTTAGTCTTTAAAACATCTGAACATTTCAGCTTCTCATAAATGAAGCCAGAATATTTCTTTCTGATGAAAATCATGTCATGGTTGCAGAACAGTGATAACGATGAACGGGGGAGGAAATTAAGATACTGTACAAACAGGAAGCCGATTCTTAAAATAAAGCTTTATCGTAATTTGTTTTTTGTCATAATCTTCAATGTTAGGGCCTGCCCTGATTTTTCTCTTTGTCTCTGTTGGAATGTATATTCATTTATCTTAGTAATTATAGCTCTCGGGGGACCGTCAGAGTTTAGCCATGTTCTGGTTTTGTTTCTTGTCAAGTGATCCAGACTGAGCATATTTATCATCAGGCTGACTGAAATGAATTACACATGAGACTATTAAAAGTGATGTAGCTTGTAATGTATTTCTGGGTATTGTCTTGAATAAGAAACGCAGCTATGCAAAAGTGTAACTGATATTAAAGAATATTGTACTGTTTTGTGGTGCTAAGACTGTTACTTTTTACACAACATTCAAAGGTCTTGTTAACTTGAAATAAATGTTGATTAAAATCTTATTTACACTTAAATTTAGGATTAAATGACTAAAGTGAAATGATTACTGATCTATAGTAAAAGCGGCTTTTAAAGAAGAAAATATTATTGTGATATATAATAATAATAATAATAATAATGGACACTTTTTACATTTCCGTCATAATCAGTCGTCATAGTTGGGTAAACTTAGAGATAGTAGAAATAATCTGTGATAGAGTTTCCACGACTTTCCAAAAGAGAGAAGCAGTGCAGAAACAATGGCGTAACTTTGTTTTAAAAAGTGGGTGGGACAGGAATGTGTGTGGTGGTGTATTGTAATTGTATTATCACAATAACAAATGCATAAAATTTATTGACATAGACCTCATGTGTAATATCATATGGTAGTTTCATGCTTACATCTCGTATAATACAATATGTTGTTAGTCTTGAAAGTATTCAGTGCATTCAATGTCAGGTTGTCCTTATGGACTAGTGGTAGAATTTTTGTTCAGCGTGCCAGAGGTTCTGGGTTCTAATCCGCCCTCAAATAATTTACTTTTTTTTCTCATTAAAGCCAAAGATGTTCATCAGTGATTGTATATCAAGAGCAGGGACATGTTTATGTGCATTTTGTTTTGTGATTTCACCGGTCCCGCCCATCCCAACCACAAATTACACCTATGGTCAGAAGTGAGAAAGATGTCAAATTTTCCATCTCTCTCTCAGCTGCTGTTTCAGAAGCACACTCACAGCAGCATTCATTCTTTTTTTTTCTTTTTCTTTTGTCATTCACTGACAAGGTAATATAACACAATATATAGTGTTATAAATGTGTAGGTTATTCAATTTTGTAAAAATTAAAATTGAAAGAAAAAAATGCGACATCATAGTCTGTGAAAAGGGTCCACATGGGTTCCTAAAACATAAATTTCATTGTGTTTGCTTGCTTAATATTTAAACATTAATGAATAATATTTAAATATCAACTTTACTGTTTATTCACTTTCAGCAATTGCTATGTATACATAATTTGAAATGTAAACATATACACATTTTCATATACAGAGAAGAGACACAAAACCACGCTGAACTATATAGTCAGTCTATAAAATAAAAATAGATTTGAACTGAAAGGTTACATAATTTTCTTAGTAAAAGGATATTTTCATAAATTTCAAATTGGGGCAAGTTGTCACATTTCACTGTATGTTTGATAAATTTACTGTTTTGTTTCATAATCATTTCATTGTTGTTAAAATGTAAATGTTTAATGGACATTCCATTGTGACAACTTTTAGTAAGGCAAAATGTTTTTAATTATCTCTATTTTTACTGGCAATAGACTGGTGTGTATATGAACATACATGAGTTATTTAATTTTTTTTTTACCTTCTGCTTCAGTTGTTCCTGAATGTTAACCATAAGAACTTAGTGAGTGTACATGAGTGGTTTTAGCAGACCTTTGTGGAAAGACATGTGACTTTAATGCTGTTGTGAGGTTTTTCATGGCTGTGCTGTTACATGCGTTTTCTCACAATATTATGCAATATTGTAATACATCTCTCAGTTGCAGTATATCCATATACCCATATATGTCCTTATTTGACCCTATAATACTCAAACTAATCTGATATAAAAGACCTTTATTTTCATCATGAGTTTGTTTTATCTTGGTCGATGTTCAATTTGGCTTATATTGATCTAGTCTGAAGTACATTCATTTGCTTGGTGCAGCTGAATCCCCAAATGTCATTACGGTATTCCCATATCCCATCACTGTCTTCAGAATGGTGTGATTCTGGGCTGGCTTTGGCTTTACCTCAAGGCGTGTGAGCAAAACAACAAAAAGCCTCTTAAAAACATTTCCATGCACTAGTGCCCTCAAATACACTAACCTTCACAAGAGCAGAACATTACCCTTTAAGCCCATTATAAAAAAAAATCAATAATGTCAACAGTCCTTTATAACTCACTGATAGCTTCAACAAGGACAGTGGGGCGTTATTTGAGGCATTTTGATCTTTAATAGACTTGCTTAACTGACCAGAGACTTTAACCACAATAACAAGCCTCATGGCAAAGTGATACAATATCTGAATGATTACACCATACAATGGCAGAAGTCCTCAATCAAATATACTCACTCAGTTTGCGTTTGATCATGGTGTCTGACTCCTGTGTTCGACAGGATGCAGATGGTTTTTTTCCGGGATGGAGAGCCACAGGTCCTCACTTCTGGCTTTTGTAAGTGTTTGTGTGCGTGTGTACAGATGCGTACACTTCCGCTGCACAGGGCTGATGCTCTGTAAGAAGCAGCAATGAAAGAGTGACTTCCTGTGGTTGCTGGGCGGATACATGTGATCTGTACTTAACAGTAATGACACATTTACTCAATAGCACTAGATGTTGACATGCGAGAGAGTTTCTTGGGGCACTCTGTCAAAGGTTACGGGACTGAATAACAAACCATTGGCACCATTGGTGCGTGGGCCCTCTTAGAATTGCTGTTTATAACAAAATGTGAATCATCCTACACATCATATTATACTATATTATAATAATATCATACCTTATTATGAAATAACTTAATCTGGTAGCACCTTACAATAAGGTTCCATTAGTTAACATTAGTTAATGCATTAACAATGAGCAACACATTTCTCAATTCAGTACACTGTAAAATTATTTTCATGATTAGTTAAACATTTTGTCAAATCAACTTAGATAATTAATGTGGTTCAGATAACATAATATTTTGAGTTTCTGTTGATTAGACCAATCACCTTCATTGTATTAACACAATTGTTTTATTTCAATGAACTCAAAATTTTAAGGCAACCCGGTAACTTACTTTTTTAAAGTTAAACCAACAATTCCTTCATTATTAACAAGATAATAAAAATACAACTGTTCAGTGTTGGTTCATGTTAGTCCATTAAACAATATACAATGTGGGATTTTAATAATGCATCAGTAGATGCTGAAATTTATATTAAATAAGATTAATACATGCTTTATTCATTGTTACTTCATGTTAACTAATTAACAAATGGAACACTCTACATTCTTATACTTTATTAATTTAGTTATTTATTTAAATCCCATTTTTTTCATACACACTTTATATTTTTAAACATATATTAAATAAATTTATAATCAATATATTAAACTTACTGTGGCCACTTTAAAATGCAGATTAATAATGTCTATTAATTACGATGAACCATGCAATTTTTGGAGGGAGGACTTTCAGTTCACACATATAATAGTATATCAGATACATTTGCAGAAGAAGCAACAGTGTTGTCTATAAATGTGTTGCATCTCACTTCCTTTCTTGTAATCTGCCTTGAGTCTACTTCCTGTATGAATGTGAGGGCGTATTTTTGTGATACTGAGAAGTTTAAAAGGGTGTTGCTAGTTTTCAATGAATCTGTACTCTATATTATAACATTAAAGTTTTAAAGACAGACACACAAATCACATTCTTACAGATCATAAATTTCCTATTATATATATATATATATATATATATATATATATATATATATATATATATATATATATATATATATATATAATATATAAATTATAATTAGAGTGTCCCAAATCATTGTATGTTGAAAACAGTATACCAAAAGTGCCTGAATATCAGTGTTATCATTAAGTAAAACTATTAAAAACATTTTTATTAACTGATATAAAGCTGAAATAAAATACAAACCTTATATGAAAAAATGTTTCAAAAAACATTTTGAAATGTTGCCCTGTCAACTAACTGAAGTAAGTTATTATTTAAAAACGATATAGATTTTAAATAAAAAACTAAAATGACCAAATCATATAAAATTACTACATTAGAACTAAAAATGTGAAATTAAAAACTAATTCAAAATATTAGCAAAAACTATAATAGTATGTAAATAAATAATAATAAAGTAACTGCTAGTTATATTGTTTCAGTTTGATTTTTGAATATGCCTTTGTACAAGCTTGTTTGGCGTGTGCAACAGAACAGAACAAGTCTGATAGACTTCTTCAGTTGAAGAAAAGCAAAAAAAAAAAAAGTGGCTAAAGCTGCAACAGCACTTTCGAATGTGTGAGATAACTTAGTTACATGCTAATTCTTACATGTAAATACTGTAGGATATGACAAAGAAGTGATAGGAATATCCCAATACTGGGTGAGAATGAATGGCATCCCAATAGTGCCATACTTTTTCTACATACACAAAAGTAAGCACTGTCCCACTTTTAGCATAGTTTATACTTTTAGTGCCTATACTATGCAAACTGGGGCACAGCCAATATGATACAACAATGACATATTTGACCACTAGAGGACAGCAGCGGTCCAATGTTACCTGCCATACTCATGCTGTACTGCTTAATATTTGCTAATTATCAAGTTTCCATGAACTGAGCATATATTAGTAGCCTATTAGACTTGATTGGTTTAATGTGCACCAAATTATGAGCGACATTAGGCAAAAATCAATCGGCTGTAATTAAATCATGGAACATTACTGTACATCTAGTAAGTGACAAGCCTGTTAATAACTTCATGACTGGAGGCTTTCATGAAATAAATGACAGTTTGTCAAATGGAGCACTGCTAAAGTTGCAGAGACAGAGCTATATATGATCTGTCGTGGTTTTAAGCAGTCTACTGGACAATTTCATTATAGCATTATATTTTTTTTTTTTTTTTTTTTTTTTTTTTTTAATGACAGACTTCATAAAATGCTCCTACATTGAGTTTTAAGTAGGTAACCAACTAGCCTACATCTTTAATTCATTCATCTTTAATTACAGACTCAACATCGTTAAATTCATTTTTGTTAATCTTGCATGTCTGTACTCTGTACTAAATAAACACAAATATGTGTAAATACACATATTGCACATTTCACCAACAAACATACAAAAGTACTGTAGTAATATCTTTGATGGAACATTATTACTATTTACTATGGTGCTCGTACAGTGTCCTACTCTGATATATATATATATATATATATATATATATATATATATATATATATATATATATATATATATATATATATATACACAAACCCGATTCCAAAAAAGTTGGGACACTATACAAATTGTGAATAAAAAAGGAATGAAATAATTTACAAATCTCATTAAATATATTTTATTTACAATAGAATATAGATAACATGTTGAAGATCAAATGTTGAAAGTGAGACATTTTGAAATGTCATGCCAAATATTGGCTCATTTTGGATTTCATGAGAGCTACACATTCCAAAAAAGTTGGGACAGGTAGCAATAAGAGGCCGGAAAAGTTAAATGTACATATAAGGAACAGCTGGAGGACCAATTTGCAACTTATTAGGTCAATTGGCAACATGATAAAGAGCCTCTCAGAGTGGCAGTGTCTCTTAGAAGTCAAGAATGGCAGAGGATCACCAATTACCCCAATGCTGCGGCGAAAAATAGTGTAGTAATATCAGAAAGGAGTTTCTCCGAGAAAAATTGCAAAGAGTTTGAAGTTATCATCATCTATAGTGCATAATATCATCCAAAGATTCAGAGAATCTGGAACAATCTCTGTGCGTAAAGGTCAAGGCCGGAAAACCATACTGGATGCCCGTGATCTTCGGGCCCTTAGACGGCACTGCATCACATACAGGAATGGGCAGCTTACACATCTGGAAAGGCACCATCAATGCTGAAAGGTATATCCAAGTTCTAGAACAACATATGCTCCCATCCAGACGTTGTCTCTTTCAGGGAAGACCTTGCATTTTCCAACATGACAATGCCAGACCACATACTGCATCAATTACAACATCATGGCTACGTAGAAGAAGGATCCGGGTACTGAAATGGCCAGCCTGCAGTCCAGATCTTTCACCCATAGAAAACATTTGGCGCATCATAAAGAGGAAGATGCGACAAAGAAGACCTAAGACAGTTGAGCAACTAGAAGATTGTATTAGACAAGAATGGGACAACATTCCTATTCCTAAACTTGAGCAACTTGTCTCCTCCGTCCCCAGACATTTGCAGACTGTTAAAAAGAAGAGGGGATGCCACACAGTGGTAAACATGGCCTTGTCCCAACATTTTTGAGATGCGTTGATGCCATGAAATTTAAAATCAACTTTTTTTTTTTCCTTAAAATTATGCATTTTCTTTCACAATTCTTTATTGGCCATTCAGCATTGTGAACAGAAATATTAATTTATTTTAATTAATTCCTTTTTAATGGAATATTGGAATATTTATTATAAATGATTTATCCTTGCACATCATTATTATTATTTTTTATTCATGTGCCTTGTAATCTTTAATCAGAATAAATCCCCCTCCCTCTTGCAGCATCTCATTTCTTCTCTGATAATGTGTTTATGGTGTGAGGATGGGACAACCTGTCACTCACATGAGATCCACCAATAGCACACCACAACCATCCAATCAATTCCCCCATGGACAAAATCAAGTCTGTCAAATCAGCTGTTCTTGTTTGTGAAGCCTTGTCATACGTCACAAGAAAGAAGAAAAGACTATCGCAACTTCTGTTTCATGCCGACTTTAAAGCAGAAACTGTCTCTGAAGCTAATGTCTAAATTTTTACTTACAGGTAGGTGATGCAAAGAAGGGTATAAAAGGAAAAATGGTAACAAGAGGGCTAGAGTGACACATAGAGTGCTGTTACCACAACAACATGTAGTTTTTACATAACCACGCATTATTTCTGTTAAATGTGCAGGTCTGATTCACAGGTGACGACAGAATTTAATGGAAAGTACTTCAGTGGTGACGGTCCACATGGCTATTTAAAGCTACATATGTACACCTACACACACTGGACAGTTTTATTGTGAGAGTTTAACATTTTTCAAGTTTCACTAAAGGTAAACATGAGGTTGTTCGACCCTAAATGGATTTTATTGGAGTGAAAATGTTCAGGGTAACAGAGCTTAGCATTAGCGCTAATAAAACATATCAGACCTCTGAGCTCACAGTCAGATTTACATTGTGCTTAACTGTGGTAAAATCACTGTAAAACCATACATTGATAAATGTATCAATATTGAAATACCAAAATACATTTACTTAGATTACTATAGTTAATAAGTAAGATAATTTTGGATGTAGGCTGTTTACAGTTGCAAAGCAGTGTTGCTACTAGTGATTGGTTTTGCTTTACAACTATAATTACACTTTGGATGTTAAGTGGTGAACCAAATTGTCCATTTAAGTTATGAAAACATTATTTCTGAATGTTCTCAGATTGTTAAAAACATCTAGTAATCTAGTAAAAATGTTTTCTTGCCTATGTGAATGTTAAGGAAAACATTGAGGGAATGTTGTCTCTATTTTATCATTTTGCAAGTATTATGAGAACGTTACTTTTAAATGTTCTCTGAACCAACTGACGTAGTAAGTAGTAAGGTTTAAACTAAAATGTTTCAGAAAAAACATTCCATAAATGATGTATAAATAAAAAAAATTTGTGCCAACGTTTGGAGAACATTATTAAAGACCAGATAACTTTGAGTTCTAAGTAATGTAACTGGAAGAACGTTTGTAACTTTGAGAGAACCTTGTCAGAACATTAGCAAAGTTCAGAGAATGTTCCCTGGTAGTAGTTGGCACATCTGTCTTTGATTCGCAACCCCACCAATTGCCATCTAGAGTATAGGGTATAAAAAATACTTTGTGAAAATGATAAAGGACATCAGGCTATAAACCCCTTTTGTGACTATTATTATTTTTATAAATGTGAGGTTAAGTATCATGCTAAAACTTGCTAATGCTAATTCCGGTGATTATTAATCTAAAGCTCTATCGAGCGCTATCGCTGTTTTTACGAATAATCCTTGCTCTTTCTCCACTGGCCATTCGTAGGGTATCTAACTGTTCGTTTCGCTGTTCTTATCTACAGACAATGTTACCTATGAAGACAAGGAAGGAAAACAAATATGATGAATCTAATTTGTAAAATTGTTCACTCTCTGTTAAAGGGATTAGGAAGAAACATCTGCTACCCGAGGCTCAGCTAAGGAATCTGTGAGTATACATATTGCTTTTTTGACTCAGTAGAAGAAGCTTAAAATTGGTCTGTGAGCCTAAGTTTCCAGGACTGTTATTCCTCCATGTGACAAAAGTCCTTGATACTTTGACTATCACTTTACAAAAGATTTTCATTGTCTATTATATCTGACAAAGCTTTTGACGTATCAGTTAGAAATTTCTTCTTTGAGAAGGACAAGATATCAGTTGAGCAGTATCACACAAGCAATAGTGCTGTTGAACTTAACATCATCACATATGTTTCATAGTGAAGAGTGACACTGGATTAATTTACACATGCGCAGCTTATAATGCAGTGTTTTCAGAGTGGCTCTGTTCAAAGTAAATGCTGCTTCTCTGGAAATCCATCTGTATGCGCTGTGAGTTTACATGCATTTGGGAACCCAACATGCTAGATTCATTTGAAAGTGAAGATTTTGATACAAATATGTTTTTATTGTAACCTATAGTGTTCCGGATAGGCCAACCAAGCCTTAACCTCTATGAGACAGGAACACAGGAGCGAGGAAATGAATAAATATCTGGGGAAGGTCAAGGAGAAGTGTTAAGAGCTGAGAGGGAGGGATCAGATTTACACTGCTAACCTTTTCTTTACCCCAAATCACTCTTTCTAAAGCAAGAGATACAGGAGGAGAATAAAGATCAAGTCTAAAAACAAACAAACAAACAATGACAAATGACAGATGTTTTCAATGAGGTGACTGGAGGGATGTGTTGAATTTTAGTGTTTAAAATGAGAGCAACTCAGTGGTTTAACTGCTATAATCTCTCTCTCTCTCTCTTTCTGTGAGTGTGAACAGTGTTTTTAGTAATCTTGTCACTCTCTTCAAACTACACCAGATTAGCTGAGCTGCGGTGAGACGTGGATTAACATAGGGTGGCAAACATCACACACACTTACACCAGTGGCTCCATTTAACTCTGTCTTCTTTATCTCTCATCCTGCAGAGTCACGGATGCTGAACGTGTCATTTGTACAGTGTACAAAATCACGCTGTTGGAGGATTATCTTTCTTTGGTTTATGTAAAATGTCAAAATATTACTGGCTTCTTCTATGTGTTCAACTTTACATAGACATTTTTCAATTATCAATCAGTAAAATGCTTTTTTAAAATTTTAACGCTGATTTAAAAAGATTTCATGTAATTGAGACTATGTTTTTAAATTTTAGTATTAGTACTGACATTTAAAATATATATATATATTTTTTTTTACCTTTCACTGTTAGAAAGAAAAGGTTCAGTTGAGTTCTATATAGAAACCTAGGGTTCTTGATTCAATTTTAAAGAACACTTTATGCCAAAAAAGGTTCTATATAAGAAGAAATGTCTTAAATGATTGCATAAAATCACATTTAAAGAGTTATTTCTGATTTTTCTAGTAATAAAGTATGATAATGAGCTGTTTAATTCATAAAATGACTGGACAGGTCTAGCTGTTCCTGTGTCCTCTTTAGATAGTATGTCACAACTGTTGTTATATATAAAGGACAAGTTGGCAAAGTGGTTCAGGCCATGTGTGAGAATGATGAAGGTTGAGATGGCATGAATGGCAGCAGGGGATTTGAAGGTGACTCCTGCAGAGCTCTACAAACAGCAGTTAGACAGGTGTTTTTTTAGTGCCGTCTCTCTCTCTCTCTCTCTTTGCTCCTCACTTTATTGGCTCTCCCTTGTTTTCATCTAGGCTTTTATTGTATAACTTATCCTCAACACAAATAAATCATTTTAAATAATTAGAATTAAATTAATCAAATTTAACTATACCAACTTTGATACCAAAGACAAGGAAATGCTATTGAACTTACCTTTAACTGTTTAATTACTTTACACTTTAAATGCATTTATACAGTATTAATTATAAACTTATGTAAAAAAAAAAAAATACTTTTGACATCACTATCATAGACATTATTTTGTCATAGATTGTTTTCATATGAGGTAAATTATGATTAGTTCAGAATACTATAACCAAAAACCCTACAGCAGGGTTCCTCAAATCCAGTCCTGGAGGGCCACTGCTCTGCAAAGTTTAGTTCCAACCCCTAATCAACAGCCGAACAAGTTAGTCAAGGAGTTACTAGAAAATTGCAGGTAAGTGAGTTTGATCATTGTTTGAGCTAAACTCTGGCAGTGGCCCCACAGGGCTGGATTTGAGGATCCATGCACTACAGAAAATGAAAAAGTGTTTTTTTTGTTGCATATAGTCGAGAATTACTGCAAAACATTCAACTTCATAGACATGATTTTCCAATAAAAATATCTCAAATAATTTGAACCTTTATACAAGAGGTCAAAGGAAACCCCCAGGGAAAACATCTGCACCTTTCTCCTCTGAGTCATTATTATGCATTTTATGCAGAATGCTATGCTTTTTTTAAAAATATATAAATAATTTCATTTAAAGAGGTTATTGCTGAACTTTTCTTACTTCAGACTCAAAGTATCAGGGCTGTAACAGTCATATACATTGGGGGAAGAGCATTAACTATCAACATCTATGTGATTTTCAAAGCCAGATTATAATAATAATAATTTTCAATAAGATTAAATTCTCTAATTGACAAACATACACAGACACAATATTTGTTTCTTTATTTTTTTCTCTCATTTTTGTCAACCCAGATACATTTAAAACAAAGGCAAATTCAGTTAGCCCAAGATATCATCAAAAATTGAAAAGTGAATGTTTGATTGTAGACCAACACCTTTTACAGGAGACCTTCAGATTGTCTTTTTGTTTCTGTAGAGGTCACAGCAGTGTCTAACATGAAAGTAAATCTACAAATAAATAACAAAGGGAAGCAAAATGTAAGGTTTTGGGAAAACCCAATGTTACCTCAACTAAAGTATTGTTTTGACCTCAGGACAGCCATCCATGTGAGCCAGATCAAAATACTTCGAAATAGATTTAGGCCAAAATACCTTTAAAGATAATGAATGTGTCTGACCCACTGATACAGAAATAAACAGGATAAAGTCATAGCTATAGAGGACATTACCTAGTTTAGACTCTACATTCATAATGTCTCAATTAAAGCATTGAATGTAGCAGGGTCATGCAGTCTGTATACCCAAAAGCCATGAGAGAATGTGTTTGGGGACTGGCTAATTAATAATAACATTACTATAAATTCCCTTGTCATTTGAGGCGTATCATAAAGCTTACATAATAAAATGTTGGAAATATGTGTGTAACTGTACGTAAATAATTTATTTGCCAACAAACGGTAATTTTCTGCAAATCTGCACCAGTTACGGAGGGATTTGGGCAAGAGGATCCACAACAGCTTTGGTGCCTATGCTCTGTTGTTATGCATCGTCATCATTGTTCTGTGTTCTCATTGGTTTGATGGCATGTGGGGGATTTCATGCTCAAGTAAAGCTGTCTGCAGATTGCTTGCCCAAGAAGAAAAATGTGTTGTTGTTGACATGACAAAGTAGTGATATCTAAGTGGGTGAGTTATTTACTCACTTTTTAATTAGTCTTCCCATTAAAGCCATCATTTTGTTAATTCAGACTGATTCGTGGACGTGGTACATGCAAACAAACAAGAGGCGGGATGTATCACACAAACCAATCATATCCAATCATTACCAACTCTCATGTGACTTTCCTCCATTCATTCTCAGTTACCCCCCATCAAACCCACCGCATGCTTTAGAGGGTCTGTTAAATCTCAGTGGGCTCTGGGGAGGCAAGAGAGACGTGGACTCTAGCTGTAACTTAACCCGCCTGTGTCGCTGTTGGACTGTGTTACTTTAGAAAAACGTGATTTATAAAAGTTTTAATGTCACATTTTGTAATATTTGCATTTGCATTTTTGTAATATGGATTTTCTTATCCAATTTTTTGAGGAGGCACTTCCTCCTTTGCCTCCTCAGAAAAAACGCCCCTGGTCAGCTGTCATGCAGATGTTGTGCAGTAGGTGGTGGTATGCACCTTCAAGTCGGTTTGCCAACTGCCATTAAAGGGAAAAGAAGACCTTCATCTCCACTTGCTTCCACTGGAAAAAAAAAGAAGAAAAAAAAAAGAAAGAAGCTAAAATATCCTAGTAATAGTCGTTGCCGATTATGTTGTTCAGAGCCTGAGTCTGCGCAGTTGTGATCCTGAGAATCCTGCAGTATCAATGTCCCGTCCACACTCACGCAGACTCAATTGCAAGCACAGCAGTCAATCATGATGTTACACCACTTTTATAGCATCAAACAACTAAGGGGCTATTTTCACAACACTGTTTTCAACTAGAAACGGAAACCTTTTTATGCATTTTGGCAGTTCATTTACACGTTTTGGGGGCCTGAAAATGCAAATTATGAAAACGGGTTCAAAGTGCATGTTTCGTCTCTGTATAAACAAAAACATTAATTTGTGGAAATGGTGATGTCATGTGCAGGCATATAATGTGTTCAGTAGACGTGAAGTGTTTCCTTACAAAGTGACATCGCCAACTACTGGCCTGGCAGCAGAATACAGCGTTTTTAATTGTTTTCGCAGATCTGTGTAAACGGGGATCATTTTGACAACATTGTCGTCTGTATGTGAAAAATGCAAAGGATGAACATTTCCATTTTTAGTACATCGTAGTCGTGTAAACATGCCATAACTAAAACCAAACTTATTGGAAAAATTAATTATGTGTAATTGGATTTTTTAGTTTGGCTCGCATCCCATTCGATTACATGGAGAGGGCAGGGTTTATGACCTATACTGCAGCCAGAAACCAGGGGGGCGATCTAAATGTTTTGGCTTCACTTGTTGTGGCAAATTCAATGTCTCTGTGTCCCTTCAGTTCTGGTTTCAAAGAAAAACTCTCAGAGTCGAAGTTCCAGGTGCCAGGAGTTTAAAGGTGCTAAAGAGGATGTTTTGTTTTATACATTTTTGCAATATTACTTGAAACTGTTTTTACTAACTGACAAAAGACTATTTATTAGGTGCACTGAAAGGAATAATATTAATATACATCATATGTGCACGAGGTAGGGCCTTAAAAACATCAGCCAATCGTTTACGCGATCATCGTGTAAATTATTGGCCCTCTGGCTTGTCAATCACTGCCGTGACGTTCCTTTTGAGAGACGAGCACGGCTGCTCTCTCCAGTAACTTTCCACACTCCACAGGCACCGCATGCAATGTTTTTGTCAGGAGACAGGAGTAACAACTGCAGATTATGAGTTACCTGCGGTGAGTCCGACATAATGAATCCACCAACACGACACAGCGAATGCTGGTGGTAAACACTCGTGTTCCAATACTTGTACACGAGTTTTGGGAGGCGTTCCTTTGAAATGAGCTGTGAAGGAGGGGGGTTGTTGTTACGCATGTGCTCATTTCAAAAACTCACTAACAGTCTTTGGATTCTCAGTCGATGAAAAAATCCTCTCTATCACCTTTAACTTTAATGACAAGCAATAAAATGAGATGCCAGCTCCATATCTGATCTCTCTAGCCAGGGCAGAGTTTTTATACATTTTTCTTATCTGTTAAAACAGTGTAAGATCCACCCCTACAGTCCTTTTCCATGATCTCATATACAGGTGCTCTCCTCCCTTTCTCTTCCTGGAATCTCCCAAGTACTCCCCAACATTTTTACCACAGTCACTTCACCAATTAAACTGCAGGTGTTGCTTATGCAAGAGATAATTCTCTTTGTAAGGGTGGCAGACTGCCAACTAGTCTACATCTTTTTACTTAATCTCGCGTGGTGGAATTCTGCCAATTAATGGTCAACCCTTTCTCGTAGGCAAAATGAAACATTGTATCAAAAACAATCAACAAGAAGCCTTCACATGACACCCTTAATAATGATCTTATTCATTTCACATCCTCCTGTTGTCTGGTGGAAAACTACCAGCAAAATATGCTTAGTGGCCAAGCTTCTCAGATACATCTGACCCTTACAGTCATGTAAGCCAAGAGGCCTCAAAACACTTCTAGCTTTTATAGTAAGCAAACTAATTCTACAATTGTTTTCTATAAGATTGATAAAATACTCTGTCACACTTTTCAGAACTTGTGCGGCACACTTGTTTTTTAACCTTACCTACTTTTTTACTTTTTTGTTTTACTTATTCTGCTTATTGTACATATAAAATATAAGAAGTTTATATCAGTAGCCCCATATATTTTTTTCATATGTATATATATATATATATATATATATATATATATATATATATATATATATATATATGTGTGTGTGTATATATATGTATATGTATATATATATATATATATATATACACACATATCAGACGCTTAGTCTCTGTTGCGCCTTACTCGCCTTACTCTCATCACACTCTGATTCCTGCTGAACTGTGTATATATATATATATACACACACACACAGTGCTCGATGTCAAGTCAAGTCAAGTCAAATTTATTTATATAGCGCTTTTACAATTGGTAATTGTTTCAAAGCAGCTTTACATATTAGAAGCACAGAAAAAAAGGGAAGTGGTTAAAACTGTACAAACAAGCGTGGTAATATGTAACATATACAAGATGGTGCTACATTAAGCCAATGTCGGCTGACTTCCAGGGGTGGAAAAAACCCCCTAGGAGAAAAACCCAGCGTGCTAGCACTGGGAAAAAAGTCCTAGGAGGGAAAAAACCCCTTGGAAGATATATATATGTAAATGTATATGGAGATCAAAATCTGAATTGTACATTTTTATTATAGAGATTAAAAATCGATTATATATAAATATATGTAAGCGGATACGGGGATCATGGGCTACGTTGTAGTCAGGTCCAGACGCAGGTTCTCCATCTGACCTGGATACGGCCTGGATCCAGCACCCGGCAAACCTCAGGATAAGCAGAGAGACAGATATTAGCGGAGATGCCATTCTTATTCTGATGTACAGGTATATCTAGTGTTATAGGAAATGTTCTCGGTTCCGGCCGACCTAATTATTGCAGCGTAACAATCCTTTAACGGATTTGAAAAATGTTAATGTATTGATAATGTGTTATGTGTATGCAAGAGCAAAGAGATGTGTTTTTAGTCTAGATTTAAACTGACAGAGTGTGTCTGCTTCCCGAACAATGCTAGGAAGATTGTTCCAGAGTTTAGGTGCTAAATAGGAAAATGATCTGCCGCCTTCAGTTGATTTTGATATTCTGGGTATTATCAACTGGCCTAAATTCTGAGATCGCAATAAACGTGAAGGACTATAATGCATTAAGAGCTCACTTAGGTACTGGGGAGCTAAACCATTTAGAGCTTTATAAGTAAGTAGCAAGATTTTAAAATCTATACGATGTTTAATAGGGAGCCAATGTAATGTTGACAGAACTGGGCTAATATGGTCATACTTTCTGGTTCTAGTAAGAACTCTAGCTGCCGCATTTTGAACCAACTGTAGTTTGTTTAAAAGCCGAGCAGAACAACCACCCAGTAGAGCGTTACAATAATCTAGTCTTGAGGTCATGAATGCATGAACCAACTGTTCCGCATTTGTCATTGAGAGCATATGTCGTAATTTAGATATATTTTTTAGATGGAAGAAGGCGGTTTTACAGATACTAGAAACATGACTTTCAAATGAAAGATTGGTATCAAAGAGCACACCCAGGTTCCTAACTGAGGACGAAGGTTTAATGGAGCACCCGTCAAGTGTTAGAGAGTATTCAAGGTTTTTTCGTGAGGAAGTTTTTGGTCCAAAGATTAGGAAATCAGTTTTTTTCTGAATTTAATAATAAGAAATTTCTTGTCATCCAGTTTTTAATGTCAGCTATGCATTCTGTTAGTTTTGTGAATTTGTAGGTTTCGTCAGGGCGCGAGGAAATATAGAGCTGAGTATCGTCAGCGTAGCAGTGAAAACTAACACCATGCTTCCTAATTATCTCTCCTCAGGGCAGCATGTACAGAGTGAAAAGCAACGGTCCTAATACTGAGCCTTGTGGTACCCCATATTTAACCTGTGATCGATACGACATCTCTTCATTAACTACCACAGACTGATAACGGTCAGATAAGTATGATTTAAACCATGCCAAAGCAATTCCACTAATGCCAATATAGTTTTCAAGCCTTTTTAAAAGAATGTTATGATCGATAGTGTCAAAAGCAGCACTGAGATCTAATAACACTAATAGAGAAATACAGCCACGATCGGATGATAGGAGTAGATCGTTTGTAACTCTAACGAGAGCAGTCTCAGTACTATGGTATGGTCTAAATCCTGACTGGAAATCCTCACAGATTCCATTTCTTTCTAAAAAGGAACACAGTTGTGTTGAAACTGCCTTTTCTAGTATCTTTGACAGAAAAGGTAGATTCGAGATTGGCCTGTAATTTACTAAATCTCTCGGATCTAGTTGAGGTTTTTTAATAAGAGGTTTGATAATAGCCTGCTTAAAGGTTTTTGGCACGTGTCCTAGTGTTAAAGATGAATTAATTATATCAAGAAGTGGACCTACGACCTCTGGAAGCATTTCTTTCAGTAGTTTAGTCGGCATTGGGTCTAACATACATGTCGTTGATTTTGATGATTTGATAAGTTTAGATAATTCTTCCTCTCCTATAGCGGCGAATGATTCTAGTTTTACCTCAGGGACACTACAGTGCACTGTCTGAAGAGAAACTGTAGACGGTTGCATGTTTATAATTTTCTCTCTAATATTATCAATCTTGCAAGTAAAGAAGTTCATAAAGTCATTACTGCTGTGCTCTATGGAAACGTCAGCAGTTGAATCTCTGTTTCTAGTTAATTTAGCCACTGTGTCAAATAAATACCTAGGATTATGTTTGTTTTCTATTAAGAGATTTGAAAAATAAGTAGATCTAGCATTTCTTATGGCTGTTCTGTACTCAATCATTTTTTCTTTCCAAGAAAGGCGAAAAACTTCTAGTTTTGTTTTCTTCCAACTACGTTCAGCTTTTCTAACAGCTCGTTTTAGAGCCCGAGTGTGCTCATCATACCACGGCGTTGGATTAGTTTCCTTAATCTTCTTTAGACGTAAAGGAGCGACCGCATCTAATGTGCTGGAAAAGAGAGAGCCAATAGTTTCTGTTGCAGCATCGAGTTCTTCTAAGTTGTCAGGTATACTAAGGCGATGAAACTGCTCTGGGAGATTATTTATAAAGCAATCTTTAGTGGCAGACGTGATTGTTCTACAATATTTATGGCTGGGTGGTGGTTTTGTAGCCTTGGCTAATTGTATTATACACGAGACTAAATAATGATCTGATATATCATCGCTCTGCTGTAGAATTTCAACAGCATCAATATCTATTCCATGCGACAGTATTAGATCTAGGGTATGATTGCGACAATGAGTGGGTCCTGACACGTGTTGTTTAACTCCAATAGAGTTTAAAATATCTGCAAATGCCAATCCAAATGCGTCTTTATTATTATCTACATGGATATTAAAATCACCAACAACAAGGACTTTATCCGCAGCCAGTACTAACTCTGATAGAAACTCAGCAAATTCTTTGATAAAGTCAGTATGGTGCCCTGGTGGCCTGTATACAGTAGCCAGCACAAATGTCAACTTACATAATGTTACATAAAGCACCATCACTTCAAAGGAATTATATTTGAAATTCTTTTGAATGATTCTGAATATATTACTATAAATTACAGCAACACCTCCCCCTTTGCCTTTCTGTCGAGGATTGTGTCGATAATCATAACCTTGAGGACTAGATTCATTTAAAGTAATGTAATCGTCTGGTTTTAGCCAGGTTTCTGTCAAACACAGCAAGTCTAGTTTATTGTCTGTGATAATTTCATTTACAATAAGTGCTTTTGAAGAAATAGATCTAATATTCAGTAACCCAAGCTTTATCATTTGTTTATCTGATTTATCTGTGATTTTCATTTTTTGAACATCAATTAAATTTTTACCCTTAAAAGGTTTTGGAAGTTTTTTGTATTTATTAGTTCGAGGTACAGACACAGTCTCTATGTGATAATATCTAGGTGAAAGTGTTTCTATGTGCTGTGAATTATCTGAGTTCTGTGACGTGAGGCGGCTAGCAGACGGTCGGTTTAGCCAGTTTGTCTGCGTCCTGATCTGGGCCCTGGTTTGTCATGTTTCAGCTCTAAGACTATTTGCCAAATTTCTAGAGAGAAGAGCAGCACCATCCCGGGAGGGATGAATACCATCTCTTTTCAACAGATCAGGTCTGCCCCAAAAGCTTTTCCAATTGTCTATGAAACCTATATTATTCTGCGCACACCACTTAGACAGCCAGCCATTGAGTGATGATAACCTGCTAACTATCTCATCACTCCGACGTGAGGGGGGATGTGAAGGGATGGTATCCCCCTTGTTGAAAAAAAATTATAAAAAGCATCCCCTCTGTAAAACCACCAGATCGGGACTCGGTTTCAGCAGATTCTCAATATCCAATGACTCGGATCAAGGGGGAAAAAAAACTTGATAGGGCATCCCTAGTTGTTGCTGTCAGATCTGATTAACCAAATTCAAATTGTATTTGATACAAAACTCGGCTAAATCAAATGAAAAAAGTCAGAAATGTATATTTTCATGTTTTCTCAAGCAAAGCAAATTATGAAAGTCCACTGAAAACATATCTTCTTGCATTTTTTGTATTCAAGTATGTTGAAGGAAAACTTTTTTTTATTGTTCTGTTTGTTTTATTATTTAATTACTTATTTTTGGTATGGCTCACACTCTCTTCCTTTTTTGTGCTTGGCAATGTTAGTGCTTTTTTTTCTCCATGAAACTTTATTCTGATGTAAAGAGCTGAAACATGAAAGGTTTTTTTTTCTTGTGTTCTCATCTCATTTGATGCCACAAGATCAGAATGTGCATTTTCGACACAAACACACACCTAAACACACGCGCGCGCACACAGACACACACACACCCACACCCACACCTATCATTATGAAGACATTCCATAGGCATAATGGTTTTTATACAAATTGTATATTCTGTCCCCCTACACTAACCCTACCCCTGAACCTACCCATCACTAAAAACTTTTTACATTTTTAATAAAATTTTATAGTATGTTTTTAAGCCATTTTAATTATGAGGACTCAGGAAATGTACTCATAAACCAAGTTTACGTAGTAATACCAGTGTAATATCCATATCATTATACACATTTGTGTCCTCATAAATCATATAAACAAGCACACACACGCACAGTACTTAATAAAGCTCTTTGTTACCAAACACACATTCAAATAATCATGTCCCACTTCATGCAAATTATTGTGACATTAGAAATTACCTTTATGCCTCACAAAGGTCTCTTCCCCCAATGTCTTTGCTGCCCACCTACACGTTTTTCCATCTACTGTCTCTGCAGGGCAGACAGCTCATCCAAAGAACGAGATCACTACTGTGTGTGTGTGTGTGTGCGTGTGTGTGTGTGTAAGTGTGTCTTTAAATGCTGCAGCACGTCAGCGGTCGGATGATTCATTTGAGAGACATTTAAACTAATGTTAGATCCATGGGTCTCTCCGCACACACAACCTCTGACTGCTAATACAGGAAACACAGATCTTAGATTAGTTTAGTAGCTGGTTAATTCCCATTTCTCATCAGCCTCCTGATCAAAACTCTAACCCTTTAGCTAAAGGCTCAGATCATAAACCACTAGACGCTGAACACTCTAGTGAGGGGTACTTGATGAAAATGAGCCCTGATTGCAGAGCAGAGACAATTACATGATATCTAGGACAAGGTTTATTGACAGTTAGATTATTCACTCTACAACAGCCCTGCAGAGATCGTACATATACGTGCATAATATTTAGGCTTATATCTATGTTTGGAATAGCATACTAGCACACTACATTTACTATTTATGCAGTATACAGTAGCTATGCTGTCATTTGCATGATGAATACCTAGATGACCTACTAAATTCAGCAAAATGTGATGGAAACAATATAACTGTAACATGTAGCCTATGTTCTTTCACAATGTTTTTTTGTTTCCCTGTTCTGCCTGCCTGTGTTCCCTAGTTAGTTTCCTTGGTTGTTAAATAGTTCCCATGCACCTTTTTCTGTTCAGTTGATTACTCTCCTTGTGTATTTAAACCCTGAGCTCTTTCAGTTCATTGCGGTATTGTCTATGTTTTATTGTTGTGTTCTCCTGAGTATTTCACCGATTTTTTATTTCACTGAATCTCCTGTGTTGTATGCTTCCTTGGATTATGTGACAGAAACGCATAATCAACACATAATTGTTTTGTTACAAATATTTAACATTAGCCTACATTAGATACAATGTAAAAACAATTACAGTAAAAAAAATAGCAGCTGTGGTTGCCGTAAAAAATACAGGAGTAACATTTTAAGTTTTATAGATTTACCTTAAATTTACAGTAAAGTATTTCATTAACTGAAATATTGTTAATATACCAAATTACTAAAATCTGTTTTTAAACCTTAAAAAGATGAATAAAAGTTAATTACAAGTAGCTTTTCCAAAAGCTAAGGTATATACTAATATATAGAAATACAAAACACCATCATGGCAACACACATAATGCAATAAACATTCATTTAACAACAAGATGTAACATTGAACCCTAATATACATAACTGTACACAAGAAGAAACTATGAAGAAACAGTCATTTCAGTGAAAAAACATGAAATGTGAACAATCACATAGGACTTCTGGGAATTTTTTCACTGTAAATTATAAAATGACTTGTTCTTTTTCATTTCCAAATACTGGCATTCAAATCTGAACAGCCATTGCCCAAGTGCAGCATCACAGTGCTTGCCACATGATGGAGCTGTTTCTGTTAATTATACTCTTTTCATGGCATCAACTTTGTATAGCTCTGTTTAAAAAGCCTATTGCTTTTCGCACATTAACACAGCTATCCAATTACAAAAACCTTCATTAGTTAGAAATTAGTACCATACATACACTGCAAGCATCACTATTACTTCCTATTGCTCATAAGCTTGCAGTTAAGGGTTTTTCAGTTACTGGTTGGTGCAGAATTTATCTACGTTTGTGCTCCTGATACCTTAAATCATATGGCTTGTTGAGGAGAGGTGTGCTGTTATTTTTCTAAATGACTGGACAATTTTCACCTGTTGGATTGAGAAATGGCCTTAGGGAGGCACAGTGTGCTCTTAAGGGAGTGTGGATGTGTTGACAGAGCCGTATCTTTGTCCGTGGAGTGACATGAGGAGGAACACATGGAAGAGCAAGTGATTTCTCAGGAGAGGACACAGTAACTCAAGGGTCAGAGCCACAGGAGTAAGAGAGATGGATTGTGTTTGGTGCCATAGGTAAGACAAACAGACTTTAATTACAGCGATTGGAAAGCTGCATTGTATTGATATTGCTCAAACATTCTCATTAGGGGTTTCACTTTAAGTTTTCATTTCTCCACTTTCTCCATTTAATTAAGCCCAAACCAACCAACTCTGTTTATACTCTTTCTTTCTTTCTTTCTTTCTTTCTTTCTTTCTTTCTTTCTTTCTTTCTTTCTTTCTTTCTTTCTTTCTTTCTTTCTTTCTTTCTTTCTTTCTTCTTAAAGGATAATACACTTTACTATGTAGCCTTTTTTTTGTACAAAGTTTAATAAACGAGTACAGTTACATCATGAATCCATCTTCCAAACCGTGCTTTTTCGTATCCGCTACACCTATAAAATAAGTGTTTATATTCAGACTATTTTAGCCTGAGCAGGACGGCAACCACTGCGGAGTAGCACAGTACCTGCCTGACTTGTCATAGACATAAACAGAGAGAAGTAGCACCGGCTACAATGTTCTTCCGCAAGACGCATGCAGTTTTGATTATTAAAGGTGCCCTCGAATGAAAAATTGAATTTATCTTGGCATATATGAATAACAAGAGTTCAGTACATGGAAAAGACATACAGTGAGTCCCAAACTCCATTGTTTCCTCCTTATATAAATCTCATTTGTTTAAAAGACCTCCGAAGAACAGGCGAATCTCAACATAACATGGGGGTGTACGCCCCAATATTTGCATATGCCAGCCCATGTTCCCAACATTATGAAAGGCTTTAGACAAGGGCAGAACGTCTGGATCTGTGCAGAGCTGAATCAACAGACTAGGTAAGCAAGCAAGAACAATAGCAAAAAATGGCAGATAACTGACATGATCCATGATATCATGATATTTTTGTAAATTGTCTTTCTAAATGTTTCGTTAACATGTTGCTAATGTACTGTTAAATGTGGTTAAAGTTACCATCGTTTCTTACTGTATTCACGGAGACAAGAGCCGTCGCTATTTTCATTTGTAAACACTTGCAGTCTGTATAATTCATAAACACAACTTCATTCTTTATAAATCTCTCCAACAGTGTAGCATTAGCTGTTAGCCATGGAGCACAGCCTCAAACTCATTCAGAATCAAATGTAAACAATATAACAGTATACAATACTCACATAATCCGACGCATGCATGCTGCATGCATGACGAACACTTTGTAAAGATCCATTTAAGGGTTCCCAGATAGCAAACTGACTCCGCAACGGATCCGCCCCGGAGGTATCACAAGCTCCGGAACGGATCCGCAAAACGGGTCCGGAACGGAGTCCACTTGCACATCGCAGCGGATCCGGAACAGATAAGGATTGTGGATCCAGTTCAGATCCGGAGCAGACCCGCCCCGTGTCCGCCAATAAAGTAGTTCATCCGCCGCGGATCCGATCTGGACCCGTTTATGAAGCAGCTGATCCGCCGCGGATCCGATCTGGACCCGTTTATGAAGCAGCTGATCCGCCGCGGATCCGATCTGGACCCGTTTATGAAGCAGCTGATCCGCCGCGGATCCGATCTGGACCCGTTTATGTGGTTCATTTGGTCTGGATACCTTTCAGATCACTCTCGAAATAGTATTCTGGCCAAAACTGGCTACACAGAAACATTTAAAATCTAATGGACCAACATCAGATAGACTGGATTGCTCTATAAAAGCTTGAATATTTAATGTTCACCTTTATTAATATTAATAAAACATGATGAAATCATTCAAAACTTTAGCCAGTTACAATAAAACTATAAAAATAGTTTGTAAAAAAAATTTACAGTATGTAATTACTAATACTATTTTTATAGTTTTATTATTTATGTACATTAATAGGTATTGAATAGAATTACAGAAAATGAAATGAAACCATAAATTGTACCAAAAACACTTTTTATTTAATGAAAAATAACACTTGAGTAAATATTCGAGCAACAATTTTTTGTTATTAATGTTGTAAACGGTTGTACTGCTTAATTTTTTTGTAGAAACTGGATTTTTTTTTGAAGATTCTTTGAATAGAAACAAATAGATTCTTTGAATAGAAATAACAATTAAAACATTTATTTAAAAATAAACTTGTACCTTCTTTATTTTATTTAACTGTTGCGATTTTAAATGAACACTTCAAAACACTGAAGTTAACATTGGCTAGGTTTACATGCACCCAAATAATCCATTTGTAATCGGATTGACTGCTCAATCGGATTGAAAAACGTTCATGTAAACACCTTAATCGATCTGAATGAAATTTCGATCGGATTGGAAGGGGTGGTTTATTCCTTTTCTAATCCGATCAAACAGCAAAAAATAACCATGTAAACGCTTGAATCCAACTACTTTCTCAATCGTATTCAGAAGCCTCTGGGGCACAACAGTGCAATGCTGACACACATTTAAATTTAACGTTCATGTCTTTAGTTGTAAAGATGTATGCCAACAGGCAGTGGCGTATGTATCCCTTCGTCACAATATTGGAAATCCTCTGTTTTAAGACAAGAAGGGGAGCCAGTGGATATCACACAAGAAGCAACGTCAAATTTTGCGCAAGAGTTATGCTGATGAAAAAGTCTCAAACTCAGTCAGTATTCACCACAAAAAGTGAATGTATAAAGTGACGGAGCTGTCTGAGGCTGCATTAACAAAGCATATTCTCAGAGACGAATTTCAACATAAAATGCTGGTAACGGTAGCCTATGTAACTGTCTAAATTTATTCCATTATTTCTCTTGTGGCCGTACATATAGGCTAGTGAAACAAATGAAAATAATAGTATTTTGTGTTAAACAGGTGGTTTGTGCTTGAAGTAAAGCTGCGCTTAATTTTCATTGACATTCTTAATAACTTTAAATATAGGCCTATAATTCATTGTATAAGACCTAAAAAAGTTTAAATCATTTTCAATGATAGCTAATAGCCTAATCTTATAAGTTATATTATCCTCAGAGCACGTCAGTTATGCAGTGATGTGCTATGAAATTATTGTGGCAAATTTATTATAATATTAATTTAATAATAAATGAAAGAAGCCTAACCTAATAGTAACAGAAGTATGTAACAGGCTTACATTCATTGGAAATACCAAATCCTCTTAATATTGCCAAGAATGTATATAAAACAAATATAAACGGACATTTGAATCAGATTACAATGTTTATAGTACATGACATGTAAACAGATCTGCAATCAGATTCAATTCATTCGGATTGACGAAAATTGGTGCATGTAAACGTAGCCAATGAAACTCTGAAACTCTACTGTTGGGTGCTCACAGTGGGACGGTTCCTTGAGCTTCCCCTATCAGCTGCCAGGCTGAACCATCGTATTGTGTGTTTTGTAATGTCTTCATCAGTGGCGGTACGTGATACATGGTTCTTTCTCACAGCACCTGTAATACACAAGCAGATTTTCATTAAAAAAATTAATTCACTTTGAAGCTACCAGTTTTTTTTTTTTTTTTTAATAAGGATAATAACCACATAATCACTGCTTTAAAAACAAAAGTGTACTATCTGACATTTATAGGTACACTATGTGACTTTTGGTGCTCTAGCGGTTAATAAACAGAACTGCATGCGTCTTGCGGAAGAACATTATAGCCGGAGCTACTTCTCTCTGTTTATGTCTATGACGTCACGCAGATACTGCGCTACTCCACAGCGCTGCCGACCAGAACCAGTCTAAAATAGTCCCAATATGAACTTGTTTGTTACATACATTTTGAACAACAACAAAAAAAGTTATGTGTTGGCAAAAAAAAAAAAAAAAAAGTGCTTAAATTTTTTAGCCAGGCAATACTTATTACATTTACTTACACAGGAGGAACTTCTTGGACTCCATCTGGTTGAATGCGGGAAAGGATGTTCCATGTGACACATTTTGTGTCATGGCCCCCAACAGTTGCATGGGATAAAATATAAAATGTAACAAAAATCTTGTCAATTTCTTATAGTTGAAGGGTTAGTTCACCCAAAAATGAAAATAATGTCATTTATTACTCACCTTCATGTCGTTCTACACCCGTAATGCCTTCGTTCATCTTCAGAACACAAATTAAGATATTTTGATTGAATCTGATGGCTCAGTGAGGCCTGCATTCAAAGCAATGACTCTTCCTCTCTATGATATGAAATAGTGATCTGTAACAACATCACATGAGGTGGAGAATTGTCAAATGTAAACAAAAATAGACTCAAACTTGTACACTAGAACTAAAGTTTACTGATACAAGTGGGTTTTTAAACTTTTACCCAATTTTTTGAAATGGCACAATTATTACATGTTAAAAGCTGTAGTTGTGCACCATTATCAGTATTTGACAAAATAACTGGCTAAAAGTTTAAAACAGTTTTTAATCTTACTTTCCTCAGACGTTTGGTAAAGATGAAATAGAAAGAAGAATACTCCAAAAACACACTGGTGGCACTTGAATGAGCTGTAAGCTGCAACAGAACACACACACACACACACACACTTATTAATTATGAATTAATATATGAAATAATGATCTGAAACAACATTACATGAGGTGGAGAATTGTCAAATGTAAACAAAAATACACAAACTAGTATACTAGAACTAAAGTTTACTGATACAAGTGGGTTTTTTAAACTTTAACCCATCAATTAGCTATAGGTATAAATCTTTTAAAACGGCACATTTATTACATGTTAAAAGCTGTAGTTGTGGACCATTATCAATATCTGACAAAAGAACTGGCTAAATCAAGTTTAAAACAGTTTTTAATCTTACTTTCCTCAGATGAAAGATGAAATAGAAAGAAGAATACTCCAAAAACACACTGGCGGCACTTGATGCTGCTACAGAACACACACACACACACACACACGCACACACGCACACACACACACGGTAATTTATTAATCATGAATTAATATGATATGAAATAATGATCTGAAACAACTTTACATATATTCTCTACCTCATGTAAACAAAAAATAGACTCAAACAACTAGAAGTTCAGTGAAAAGAACAGGTAACGTTAGGCCTAACATTAGCTTATCTCGCTTGCTAAGTTATTTTACTGGAAAGGAGTGAAAATTTGCGTTTAGGATTGGACCGAAACCCGAACAGCTTATTAAAATCAGCCCACCTCCCAGAAAGATAAAGAAATTCTGTCCAAATAGCGTTTTACTCAATTTTATTTGCCAAATTATTTTTTTACTCAAATCTAAGTAACGTTAACGTTAATGACACTATAAAGATCTAACTTGACCACAGTCATTTTTAAAAACATCAAACAAAGCAATGAACGGTAATGTTACTGGATACAGCTGAACAAATAAAGCATATTTTAACTATTCTTACCGTGTTTAGTGTTCACCGACCTGCCGGCTCCAGCTGTTCCACGGTGAGGAGAAGGATTCAGTGACGACGTCAGTTGAAAAAAGGCGCGTCCGATCAGTGAATCCGCCCAGCTTCTGTAACGAGTCCGCGAGTTGACAGTGCGCTGTGCGGAGGCGGGGCATATTCTGTGCGCGTTGACGAATTGAATCTGAGCGTACAGCGGAGCTGGCGACTTGAAGGCGGATCCGCCCCGGAGTCTGTTGCTATCAGGGTTATATTAGCTGTGTAAACTTTGTTTATGCCCTGTTCAAGACAAGCGCGAGCTCTGTGGGCATGGAGCAGGAGAATTAAAGGGCCAGTAGCCCTGAATCGGCTCATTTATAATGATGCCCCAAAATAGGCAGTTAAAAAAATGAATGAAAAAAAAATCTATGGGGTATTTTGAGCTGAAACTTCACAGATACATTCAGGGGACACCTTAGACTTATATTACATCTTTTTAAAAAAGAAATTCTAGGGCACATTTAACTACTAGAGCGGCAAAAGTGACATAAGCTGCGTCCGAAATCGCATACTGTCTGAGTAGGTGCTACGTTTGAATTTGAAATTACTTTCCGACCATTAAAAAAGTATGTTGTATATATAGTATGAATATGGAAGGGGCGTTTCCTCCGAGGAGGTAAGGGAGGCAGTGCCTCCTCAAAAAAATAGGATGAGAAATTAATCTATATTACATATAAAACAACACAAATATTACAAATTATGACATTAAAAAGAGCGCAAGTCACCCGTATTTCTAAAGGAACATTGCCCAACAGGGACACTCACAGGTAAAGTTACAGCAGGAGTCATGCCTCCCTTTCCACTCATAGAAAACCATTAGACCCCTAAAGCGTGAGGTGGGTTTTGTGGGGGGTAAATGAGAATGAATGGGGGAAAGTCACATGAGAGGAGGCAATGTCTCCATCGTGCTATGATTGGATGTAATTGATTGGATATGATTGGTTTGTGTGATCAGTTTGAATGAACAAATGAACGTGTCAATGGGAAGACTAATTGAAAAGTAAGTAAACAGATCAACAAGTTAGATATCACCACTTTATATCACGTCAAAATCAAACTTGAAATGGACTGAAAACATGATGACTGTGGGGATTTTTAGAGCAATCAGCTTGGTGAAATTAAAAATACATCTTTGTGTCTGTGACAGACGGTGTTTATTGAGCATGACTGATGATCCAAAATAGCCTAAGTTGACTATTAAAAAGAAAAACATCAATACACAAATAAAATATGTTGTTTAAATTGTTACAGCCTTTAGTTATTATTTTGGAATGAGTAATGCACATGAATTTACATTTGATTCATAAAAAAAAAAAAAATGTGCCTCCTCATTTCAGAACACCACTTGGAATATCGGTAGTATCGGTGTGTTCCAAACGGGATATATCGCCCTCCGGAGGGCACTTCAGAGTGAAAACAATCATGGCCGCCATATTGAAGGGTCGTTCCAAACCGAAGTGCTCAAAACTGGCCATTTCAAAGGGCCCTTCGGAATGAAGGATTTCGAAGGGTACAAGCAAAGCCACTGGAAGGCAAGCCTGCAACCTTTAGCCAAAAAAGTGTAACGGCTAAAGCTAACGCTCCACCTCTGGTACAAGCCTCCCATATCACTGCCTTTACACGATAGGCTGAGAGGTGAGCACATGATTAAGTTAGCTGTTACGCTTTCTCCGATGGTAAGAGATACAGACCCTTTCATCTCCCTATAATATACAATCTCTGTTAAAACTGATGGACACTTCGGGCCCCCATGATCCTTTGCACAGGGAAGTTGTTTGACGTCACAGAATGGGTAGAGTTTGATTTTACCTATATAAAAGTATGTATTGTATTTTCCTATACTACTGTAATGTTTATACGATTATAGATTTGGTACATTATTATGGTCAAAATGACATTGTTCTTCAACAAAAATACTTTACAGCTCCCTTTATCAGTCCATTCAAATGTTTCAAATACGTAGACACAATACATTATATTTAACGTAAAAGACTGGCAGTAGCTTATAATGTTACAACAGTAAATTAATGCATATTAATACAAAGAGTACACCAGGGGGGAAAGAGGTTTTTTAGTCCCTACACCCTCCCTCCCTTCGAAGCTCTCACTCCGGAGGGTAAACCGTTTGAAGGGATTAGGACATAGGGATGAGCCCTTTCAAATGGAACGCAAGTTATGAATGAAATTTGGACATACTACGTCCGTCATGTTGTCATTTTATGTGACCTACCAGCCTCAGTTGAGATGCTTCACTGCCATTCATAAATCCCCTCTTGTGGCCTCATGGGATAATAAAGTGTCTTTCGGGGACTTTCTGCCTACTGTTTTTGAATATATGTATTTGGACACACTACTCTTTTGTATTTGGACATACTAATATTTTATTAAATATATGTATTTTTCTGGAATACACAAAAAAAATAAAATTTAAAAATAATATATAATTTTAACATTGTACATATACATCAACTTCCTTTATTGCAGCCATTTACACTTTTACAACACACACACACACACACACACACACACACACATATATATATATATATATATATATATATAATTTTTTTTCTTTTTTTCACTATTTAAAATAGCCAATAAAGTGTCATTAAAATGTATCAATCAACACCTAGCGAGTGCTACTTTTTAAAATATAAAACATAAACAGTAGATCGTGCTCCCAATAACGCTCTATTTTTTTCTCATCTGTGCGAAGGCACTCTTGAGTAACTGTCTCCCCAGTGTGTCCAGCAATTTACGATGCCTGCTGACATTTCAGAGCTCATGTTCCTTTTTGTGGTGCCAGTTGTTGTAATTGTGCATGATGAGACTCTGGAAAGCAGCTGCAACCGTGTTATTTCTCTTTTGCTCTGCTGCCTGTGCCCTCCCTAGGTGATGCTACCTGTCGGCTGGGCAACGGGGACAGAGGATTTATGGGGTGTGAATTTGGTGCGTGCCTGTGTGGCGGCGGTGACATTAGGGAGTGCTGTTAATCATTTGCCCAATAGGATCCACTGGGGGATTTGTAGATAGAGCTAGAGAAAGCAAGTATATTCATAGGGGCTGGTCGTGCAGCTCTGCCTCTGGGACCATGGGGCCTCATGGCGGAGCTGCATGAGGGAGCACATGCTGATCTCAGCTTTATGTAAAGTGATCTTAGCTGTGGATGGATGGCAGGACCTCTGAGAGCGGAAGAGTGCTGCTGTGGAGGGGGCAATGTTAGTTTCTAGGCTAGGAGACTGTTGTTAAACATTTGCCCAATGGGGATTATAGGCTGAGCTTCTTGAAAGGGGAATGAAGTGTATTTACTGGGAGCTCCACCTCTGGGACAAGGGGGCCTCACAGCGGAGCTGCATCAGGGACTACATGCTGATTTCAGCTTTTTGTTAAGTGATCTTAGTTTTGGATGGATGGCAGGACCTCTGAGAGCAGGAAAGTCCTGCTGTGGAGAAGGGACAGCTGTAGAAAGGTGAAACAGATGGTCTGAGTTTTATAAAGCACCACGCAGCAGGGTAGTGTTAAAGTTTTTGAGGACTCAGGCTGCAGGAGTGTTTTGGCATTACATTTTACCTTTGAGTGTCAGATGGAGGCTTTATTCTTGGCGAGCGCCAACAGACGACTTCAAGGAAAATCTCCATCTCCAAACGTTTCGAGTGCCAGAAGAGTGAAGACACAGATGCCAACGCACCACCCTCCAAATGGATACCTCTTCCTATCTCTTCTTCTCTTAAACACTTTCATCTCTTCCAAGTTAAATCCTTGCTAAAAAAGACCAGCATGGCCGGTCATCAGCATATGTTGTGTTTTGGATGCTGGTGTCCTCAATTGGCTTCTTTTAACACTGATTTTAATTGCACAGTGCTGCCTCTGGGTAACAAACACACATATTTTTCTCATACACACACTGTCCTCAGGAAAAAAAAAAAAAGAACAAAGAACAAAGAAATAAAATTAGGAGCCAGTTCTATTAGACTGCATGTAGCAGTTAGTGTAAAGTCTGTAACACTGATATTTAGAGTCATAAAATGGATTTTGGCATTGTTTGGCATTTGCTATTCATTTTTAATATTTTTTAAAAACATTAATTTATAAAATAAATAATAAAATCCATCATTAAATAAAATGCATTACTGATCTACTGACATACAGTACACTTACAATTTTGATTAGCATATTTAAAATCAGCTTATATTGAGAGTGAAATGCTAGAAATATTCCAAAATTAAGTCAGTGGTTCTCAGCCTTTTTGACTCTAAAGCCCCCCCATTGTCCACAACAATATTTCTGTCATGACAACTCTCAGAGCGTTTGGCATGGTAATGGATATGACACTGTTGATATGTTTGGTCTTGGCAGAATAGATCTGCTACACTGCTGCTGCAGTGCAAGTACGGGACTTGCTACTGCCAATACATACACTGTACTGCTGCTGTACAAAAAAGCATGAATTACCTGTAGCAGATACAGGTGGAGCTGGGGAAGATGGAGGGTTTCTGAAAGTGCGCTGTGCTGCACTGCTACAGCAAATGCTGACCAAGTATTTGAAGGTTGAGCAGCGAGCTCATTGGCTACTAATACAGCAGGAACCAATCAGCTGTGCCCTATAGAGAATGATGTGATTGCAAGCAGATTGAGTTAAAGGGTTGGTTCAACCAAAAATAAAAATAATTAAATTTATTACTCACCCTCATGCCATTCCAAACCCGTAAGCCCTTTGTTAATCGAATTAAGATATTTTAGTTGAAATCCGATGGCTCAGTGAGGCCTCCATAGCCAGCAATATTCTCGTGGCTTTATAATATTAATTGATATAATTAATATTAATATGAACCATATTTTTTTCTCTAGAAATTATTTTAATATTAGGTTACTTCATATATCTACATTTTCCAAGACCTTGATAAGAGAGCGAATGGCAATATGAAATATCTTGAATTTTTGTTGTTTTAGCTTATTTTAAACCTTGTTTTATTTCAAGTCATCTTGAGGTCCCTTTGGAAGTTTGTTGAGCCCCCCTAGTGGGCCCCGGAGCCCTGTTTGAGAACCACTGCTCTGAGTCTCATATTTGGGTAAAATTGCTGCTTGGGTGAACTGTCCCTTTAATACTATATGGTCCGCCAGCTAGACCTGCACTATCCTGTATAATCCAGCATGGAAATTCAAACTGGTCTTTTCAGGAGAGATATCTTTCTCTGCACTCTGTGTGTCGCTATTCTCAAGCTCTCTCGCCTGCTTTCTGTCTTCCCTTATAACCTCCAAACATTCATCCATCTCTCTGTTTTCTTTCACCTCAGGATAAAGATGAAGAGCATTCACTTCAGAATGCAACATGAAATGTGTTGACTAAATCTACTGGACAAATAGGGCCATCTGTTTTGCCGCCCATCCTCCCGAACATATAATCTCCTGTGCAGTAGAGTTGGTGCGTATATCATATATCACGATCACATGAGCCCTGCATACTCTCACAATGCACCCACTGGGTTTCTAATTGGCTGACGGGTTGTAAAGGTGACACCTCACCCTTTCCCTCCCTCCCTCACCCCTGCCCCCACCTCCACAGGGGGAAGTGATGCGTCGCCATCTGACCTTGAGTGCCTTTGGCTGCAGCCGATTGGCTTGTGCTGCTGCGGATGAGCAAAGTCATCAAACATTAATGTACAAATCTAATAAGTGCGCTGAGGTTCAGAGGGTCGGTGTGAAGCTTGATCGCAAAACCGCAGGTCAGCAGAAGCCAGGCCCCGCCCCCTCTCTCTCTTTAAATCAATCAGTCAATCAATGTGCCTGCATTATTACAGCATCTCACCACTGCTTGCAAAAATTACACTGCGGCGGCAGATTGTCTCTTATAACAGACCTGAGTGATATCATGTGAAGGACTGATCAATAAGGCCACAGATGCTTTTCGATTCTGCATTATGTGTCAACGCGACTACAAAAGATTCATTTTGATGGTTTATGAAGAAAATATTTAAGGCCTGTTCAAATTGAGAGTTTACAATATCAAACTTTAATATGACATTGACAATTTTCAAACCCTCACTGACATAATGTCCTTGAATTTTGCTTTCTTGCATGTACAGTATGCATTTTCGCAAACTGATGATCAATATGGTTTGCCATCGGTTTAAAGTGGAGATAGGTACGCTGCTGTTCTTTGGGGTTGAAAGCCTTCGATTTTGGGCTGAGTGATTCTCTCCCTCCCCCTGGCTGAGCGGTGCAGACACCGGGGAGTGATGGATGTCGCTGTTTGTGGGGCCGCCTACCGATTCATAATTAAACATCATGCAGTCAGATGGCCGTATTTACTCTGCTCCTTGATTGCCATGTGGTGAGAGGAGCTTTCTGGGGCCATCATTAAAACCCCTGTGTGTGTTTGTTTGTGCCTTTTTTGACATTTATGCATTAGTTGGTTCTGTGTGCATATAATGTGCATGGCAGGGTTGTGTGTCATTCAGAATTGAATTGAGAATGCCTTTTCCAATTTAATTGCTTAAAATTTTTTTTTTTTGATTTGTCTGCTCAAACATAAAAATATGAAACAGCACATCTGTTCTCGACATTGAAATGTTTCTTGAGCAGTAAATCAGCATAGAATGATTTTTAAGGATCATGTGACTCCAAGACTGGAGTAATGATTCTGAAAGGTCTGTCTACATGTTTTCTGTATAATTTGCACGTCTGTTTGAACACAAATATTTATTCATAAAAATATAAATCTTTATTTGTTAGTTTATAAAAGCTGGTGTCATTTATTACAGTCATTATTTACACAAGTAAATCTATGCAGGAGTGCAGCCATCGGTAGCCACAGGAAGCCTGCCGAGATCAGGAAAACAGCCAAGCATGCACAAATAAACAGCTTGCAAAAGATAGAAATACTGAAGGAGAAACCAATGTGATCAAAACAACATCTCTGTGCGATGAATAACATGAAAAAATATATCCAGAGACAATCTGAGTACCTGTCAAACATTTGTAAACATTACAATTGTTTAATGTTTTTGAAAGAAGTCTCTTCTGCTCACCAAAAACAGTAACATTGTGAAATATTTTTACAAATTAGAACTGTATTCTATTGTAATATATTTTAAAATGTAATTCATTCCTGTGATCAAAGCTGAATTTTCAGAATCATTACTCCAGTCTTCAGTGTCACATGATCCTTATTCTAATATGCTGATTTTATGCTCAAGAAACATTTCTTATTAATGTTGAAAACAGTTGTGCTACATAGATCTTTGGACATATATACGTAAGCAAGCTTGCACGTGCTAAAGTATTTATCAAAGAGACTATCACTGTGCTTTAGAGCGCATAGCCATTACTTTTTAAATAAAGTAATATATAGTCTTAAAGGTGCCGTAGAACGTCTTTTTAAAAGATGTAATATAAGTCTAAAGTGTCCACTGAATGTGTCTGTGAAGTTTCAGCTCAAAATACCCCATAGATTTTTTTTTTTAGTAATTTTTTTAACTGCCTATTTTGGGGCATCATTAAATATGAGCCGATTTAGGCTGCGGCCCCTTTAAATGCTCACGCTCCCCCGCCCCCGAGCTCTCAACTGCCTTAACCAGCATAAACAAAGTTCACACAGCTAATATAACCCTCAAAATGGATCTTTACAAAGTGTTCGTCATGCATGCTGCATGCATGCGTTGGATTGTGTGAGAATTGTATTGTATTTGGATGTTTACATTTGATTCTGAATGAGTTTGAGGCTATGCTCTGTGGCTAACGGGCTAAAGCTAACATTACACACTGTTGGAGAGATTTATAAAGAATGAAGTTGTGTTTATGAATTACACAGACTGCAAAAAATGAAAATAACAACTGCTCTTGTTATTTCTGACATACGTTGAGTTTCAAACTCCATTGTTTCCTCCTTCTTATATAAATCTCATTTGTTTAAAAGACCTCAGAAGAACAGGTGAATTCTGGGATAGGCTAAGCTGCGAAGGATCCATCTGTCAGGGCCAATTTTGAGACCACATTTGAAGGAGCCTTCGAATTGGGACCACCTTCATCGCACCACTATGATGCAATCAGCCTTCGAATGCGGCCTTAAAGGATGCAGCCTCTGAATTGAGATGCAGCTATTGTTAGCTTAGCAACATGCTAACCTCAACTATTAGAATGTGTGTCTAGTTTTTAATTAGTCACTTATGAGGTCCTGTTTTGGTTAGCATGTTCTCTTAGAAAGCAGCTGACTGTGTATGCAGTAGACAGCAAGACAACTCACTAGGTTTTGGAATAGAGCTATAATGTCAATATAATGTCCAAGTAAATGTATGCAGGATTGTAGCCACAGGAAGCCTGCCGAGATCAGGAAAACAGCCAAGCAGGCACACATAAACAGCTTGCAGAAGATAGAATTACTAAAGGACAATTCAATGTGATTATCAGAGCACAACAATGCCTTTGCTCAAACTGTTTATTTGAGGCAAACTTAGTTAATTTGTGGCAAATTCATGGCTAATGAAATGTTTTGCCACAAATGTTTGGCAGAAGCTTGCAGCTCTTCAGCAGTAATGGCCACTCACTTCTGGCAGAGTGGAGACTATTATTCCAGTTTTGACTATGAATAAAATATTAATTCACACCAAATTACAGTGAAAAACTTATAATGAGAACTTTTTAAATGTCTATCATATGCAGTTTAGAAACTTTGCTACCAATACTGACTGAGGTGACGAGCACTCCAGTTAAAAGAGTACATGCTGTTTTTTTTATTTCTCATAACTTCTGTAGAGAAATAATGCAGATACAGGACAAGAATGCCATGTACATGTACATGTGTTGAGTGCCATACTATCACTTTGAAAGGCTAAGCCTGGGTTTCACAAACAAGGCTTAAGCCTAGTCCCAGATTAAAATGCATGTTTGAGCTGTTTTAACTGAAAGCAACTTACACTTACATATCTTGAAAGATGTCAGTGCTGTTGTTTTGTCCCAAGACATACACCAGTAATATTTTTTTCTAGGGAATGTTGATGAAAGCTACTTTTCACATTTGGCTCCTAAACTCTGGAATAGCCTTCCTGATAATGTTCAGGGCTAAGACTCACTCACCCAGTTTAAATCTATATAAAAGATCTCTTTTCACATAATGCATCTCATATCCTTGTACTCCAGTTATATCAGATCAAATGCACATGACTATCTTTGGGTAATGTTATGAACAGCAGCTATGCTAATTGTTCCCCATTTGCTTTTCTGTTTTATCTCTGGATGCCTGTACCAAGGTGACTAGAGAGTACATCAGCTCTAGTTTTGATACAGCCTCTTATGAAGACTTCAAATGCCTCAACACCTGTGAAGAGATGACCCCGACCTCTGCAAGGACCTCAGATGACGCAAACTCTGGATCAACATGCACCATTCCAAATTTTTCTATATATCCTAATCATTGTTAAAGGTGCTGTAGAACGTCTTTTCAAAAGATGTAATATAAGTCTAAGGTGTCCCCTGAATGTGTCTGTGAAGTTTCAGCTCAAAATACCCCATAGATTTTCTTAAATTCATTTTTTTAACTGCCTATTTTGGGGCATCATTAACTATGCACCGATTCAGGCTGCGCGGCCCCTTTAAATCTCTCGCTCCCTACCCTCCCGTGCTCTCGACTATAAGTGCAGTTATACAGTGCATAAACACAGTTCACACAGCTAATGTAACCCTCAAATGGATCTTTACAAGATGTTCGTCATTTATGCTGCATGCATGCATCGATTCCTGTGAGTATAGTATTTATTTGGATGTTTACATTTGATTCTGAATGAGTTTGAGGCTATGCTCCGTGGCTAACAGGCTAATGCTACACTGTTGGAGAGATTTACAAAGAATGAAGTTGTGTTTATGAATTATACAGACTGCAAGTGTTTTAAAATGAAAATAGTGATGGCTCTTGTCTCCGTGAATACAGTAAGAAACGATGGTAACTTTAACCACATTTAACAGTACATTAGCAACATGCTAACGAAACATTTAGAAAGACAATTTACAAATATCACTAAAAATATCATGTAATCATGGATCATGTCAGTTATTATTGCTCCATCTGCCATTTTTCGCTATTGTTCTTGCTTGCTTACCTAGTCTGACGTTAATACTGGCTGCCCTTGTCTAATGCCTTGAAGATGGGCTGGCATATGCAAATATTGGGGGCGTACATATTAATGATCCTGACTGTTACGTAACAGTCGGTGTTATGTTGAGATTCACCTGTTTTCCGGAGGTCTTTTAAACAAATGAGATTTATATAAGAAGGAGGAAACAATGGTGTTTGAGACTCACTGTATGTCATTTCCATGTACTGAACTCTTGTTATTCGACTATGCCGAGGTAAATTCAATTTTTGATTCTAGGGCACCTTTAACATGTATTCATTACTTCCATGAGCTCATTGTTTCTACCTTAAATTAATACATTACTTAAATTAATACATTGTTAGCTAACTGTGTTATTTGTATACGTACATTTCTGAAATTACATAATTTGGACACAGTCACCTCTGATAACAGATTACTCTAAATTGTAATGTTGACAAGCACTTTCTGTAAAGCTGCTTTGAAATGACATGCATTGTGAAAAGCGCTATACAAAAAAATTTCCTATATTGAACTAAGGCCTAATCCTGGCTTAATCTAAGCCCTGTCTCTGAAATCAGGTTCTCTTCAAAAATAGTATTTTCTGAAACGGCTTCTCGAACAAGAACAAATGTAGGGCGGGACTTGATTTTGCCCACGGGGAACTGATTGGATGGTTGTGGTTTGTTATTGGTGGATCTTATGTGAGTGACAGGTTGCCCTGCCCTCGTGCCAGTAAACACATCTTCAGAGAAGAGATGCTGCAAGTTATTTTTTTTTATTAAAGATCACAAGGGCAAGTATTGTAAAAAACAAGAATTGTGCATTTTGATTTCAAGGTGACTTTAATATAACAAGTTTTGGCCAGATTTTAGGGCAGTATCACATGTAGCCTTCCCAAAGTGCATTGCAACAAGCTCTGCATTGCAAAAGCATCCAAGATGGCTGACAAAACTGAGAGAAACATATATCTAATATCTAATCTATATCTAAATATATCTAATCTAATCCAAAGCTAACTAGCTTGAATTAGCAGATTTTTATATGTGTGCTATACATTATGTATTTTGTGTGCTTATTAGAGTGTTGTTAGCTTTCAAGATGTCACAAGATGTCAAACTGTTCCGCACCCATGTGCTTATCAGGAGTATTGCAGACTTGCAAATCAGTCACTTATGAGATTCCTTGACAGACACGATGCTACATTAGAAGGTAACTGCCTATGTAGGCACTAGACAGTAAGCTCTAGGTTTTGAAACAGAGAGAATGATAAACACACATTCTGATACACACTAATGCAGTCAATGTAATGCTCTGTCAGTAATATCAGCCACAACACGTGTGTGAATGTGTAGGGGATGTATTTGAAGTGTCCAGCACATTTTTTATGCACACAGTGATGATTTACTGGCCTTTCTCTCAGTCTTCTAATGTGTTCTTGTACTTTTATTGAATTTCAATGGAGATAAATAGGAGCTGTGCAGTAAGTGTTTGTGGTGTGTCCGGTGTTATCTATAAAGGCTGGACAGATAAGCCTGCCATGTCAACCCATTGTGTGTGTGTGTGTAACAGAAACTTGAACATGATATATCAGAGAGAGATAGTATGTGCAACTGTCTACGTGGGTGTTAGAATCAATCGGGTACTTGTAGTTATCAAACGCTCACTTAACATATCGAACTCTGTTGATTATATCAATGTAGTTTTGTTATGTCATGTTGATCACTTACATGTCTAATATATATAGTTTGGGTTCAGTAAGATTTTTTAAAAATATTTTTAAAAGAAGTGCTCATCAAGGCTGTATTCATTTGATGAAAAATACATTAACTGTCACAATTATATTCAGTTTATTTTGGTTTTCCGTCCTTGTGTCCATCTCCTGTCTGCGTGTCTAATGTGTTGCTATGGTTTCTGATTGGATTGTATTATCCTGTTGCTGTTTTCACCTCGTTAACCTGTGTTCCACTGCTGGAGTTCACAGCTCGCTTTTGCCAAATCGCCCAGTGCACGTCTTTTGATGATGGGGCCATCAAAAGCTTGTACTGGGTGGGAGCAAATTGTTATTCATCGTTGGACCTGCCTGATCTGAGTGAGGGCCATCCTCAGGTGTCTGCATTGTGCTTACCTCAAACTGATTCCATCACTTACAGCCACTTCAGAACCTGAACTCACCATCTGCTGCACGGAGAGACAGTCAGCGTCCGCCGCAGAAGGAGTGTCTGAGCCTTGTGATTCTGGCGTGCGAGCTGGCCACATCACCCGTAGTCAAGGGAGAGTTGGTGGAATATGAGGGGATGGAGGAGTTCCCTGCTCACACCCTCGCCGCAGTGAGTAAAACAAGGCTGAACTCCATAGACTATTTACTATCACCCATATCACTGTCAGTGATACTGGTCCCGCCCAGCCTCCCTCTCCCACCTCCTCTTCCAAGTTCAGCCCAGTCTCCAATGTCTCCCTTCAGTCCCTCTGTGCGGCGTGGATTCACCTGCGGCCTTCCACAAGCCATCTCCGCCTGGGCGTGGGGATCCCCTGGCTCCGCCTACGGCCGCTGATCCCGTCACTCCACCTCGGCCTGTCGCCCTGACTCTTCCGCAGGACGTCAGAGCGGGTGACGTCACGGACCAGGAAACTATAAAGCACCCTTGAGAATAAAGAACGCTAGCTTCTGAAGTCTTCAGCAGCGCTCTGTGTTATCGTGTGTCTTATTTGGTGTTGTCTGTCCCTTTATATCTACACAGCAAACAAAATATCTCTTCGTCCGAGGACAAGAGTATTTTAGTTCACCAAAGCACATATATATACATATATATATATATATATATATATATATATATATATATATATATATATATATATATATATATATATTGAGACACAAATATATATATATTGAGACACAAATGGTGAGTTCAAGCAAGCAACAGTTTGTTAAGTGTGTTCATCCCTGCCCTCGCTTCATCTCGGGTGGGGATACACACGAGATGTGCGTTGCTTGTTTGGGAGTGGAGCATGCACAGGCAGCTTTCAGCCTTCACCCGCCAGACCCAGTGTCTCTCCCCTGGCTGCAGAAGCACGCGCTGCGGTTTCTTCCCCCAGGGTAGAGGCACCTGCACCGGCGCTTCACTTATCCAGCTCCGAGGAGATGGATGTAGCGAGCGTCAGGGCTGGAGAGGAGGACCCACCATCCTCATCTCCAGCTCATGAGGAGCTTTTAGACGTTGTGACTCGGGCGGTGGCAAAGTTAAAAATAGAATGGCCAGAAGAAAGATCAGAAGCGCAAACTAAAAGCAAACTGGATGAGCGCTTTCTCCCCGCCCAGTCACAGCCTCAGCCCCTGGGATTGCCGTTTTTCCACGATCTCCACACCGAGGTGTCGAGATAGTGGCACAAGCCAGCACAATTTCGTGTTTACAACCCACAAACCACTCTATATAGTAATATAGTAGGAGGTAAACAGCACGGTTATGGGGCGATGCCTCAGGTCGAGGAGACGCTCGCGAGCTATCTCTCGCCTGAGACAGCATCGTCCCTAAAATCCCCGACTTATGCCTCAGCAGGTCAGGCGGCCGCATGTCTCCACACTATGGCCATCCTCCAGGCATATCAAGCCGACCTGCTGGGGGAGATAGACGAGAGTGGCGAGGCGACTTTTGATGCTATCCAAGAGCTCAGGAAGGCTACCGACTTATCTCTCCGGGCCACCAAGGAGACGGCAAAATCAATAGGCCGCTCTATGGCAGCCCTGGTGGCCATGGAGAGACATTTATGGCTCAATCTGTCAGATATAAAAGAGCGAGATAAGTCTGTGCTTCTAGATGCACCTGTGTCTCCCCTGGCCTCTTCGGCGACTCGGTTCCATCTGACGTCGAGAGGTTCCAGAAGGCAAAGAGACAGTCGGCGGCCTTCCAAAAGTTCCTCCCTCGCCGATCTGCCGAGGTTGCTGAGCGGGACCAGCCTCGGCCGTCTACAAGCTCCTCGACTGCGCATAGAGCGCAACAGAAACAAAGTGTTGCCACCCGTGCTCCCCCGCAAAGATCTTGGGGACCGGGGAGGGCAACGCAAGCGAAGCCTTCCAAGGGTAAGAGAGATCTGCGGACTGTCATTATCGCGAGGAAGGCTTCGAAGAAGTCCTGACGTCAGGGGTTCAGGACTACTGAGGGCAGCCCCCTCCAGAGAGGGTCTTGTAAAATTAAAATCTATAATACTAACCCCTCTTCGGCGCCCTCAGGGGTCCGTTCTGCCAACCCCGCCGTCTCGTGCGTTACGGGGCGCAGCGGTCCCCACCGACCCTCTGAGGAGGGCCGGTCAGCGCTTGATTCGACTTCTTCCTGCCGGTGCGCCGCTCCAGGGCGTCCAGCCAAGTGCTCAAAAAACACCAGAGACCAGCCTCGAGAGGTTGGTTCCCTTAGTAGAATTTCTGGAAGAATGGAAACGTCTTCCCAATATTTCTCAGTGGGTACTGCAGATGATAGAAAAGGGTTACAAAATACAATTCGGGTCTCGCCCGCCCCAGTTCAACGGGGTCCTCCCTACAGTGGTGGGCCCCCAGCAGTCTCTGGTCATGGAACAAGAAATTATGACACTTTTGCAAAAAGGAGCTATAGAGAGGGTTCCTCCTCCTGGCAAACAGTCAGGGTTTTACAGCCGCTACTTCATAGTTCAGAAGAAGGATGGAGGGTTGCGTCCTATTCTAGATTTACGCATGTTAAATCGCTCAGTACAAAAGCTCAAGTTCAAGATGCTTACACTCAGACAGATCACCACACAGATCAGGTCCGAGGACTGGTTCGTGACAATAGATCTGAAAGACGCGTACTTTCATGTGTCAATCCATCCTTTACATTGGAAGTTCCTCAGGTTCGCTTTCGGGGGCGAAGCTTACCAATACAAGGTTCTTCCATTCGGCCTATCTCTTTCACCCCGCACCTTCACAAAGTGCGTGGATGCGGCTCTGGCTCCGCTGAGACTCCAGGGCATCCGCGTGCTGAATTATATCGACGACTGATTGATTCTGACTCAATCAGAGCAACAGGCAGTTCAACATTGAGATGTAGTTCTGTCACACATGAGAAGGTTAGGGTTGAGACTCCATACCAAGAAGAGTGTGCTTCTTCCAGCTCAAACTACCAGCTATCTAGGGGTGGTTTGGAATTCCACGACGATGCAGGCACATCTGTCTCCTGCCCGGGTGAAATCTATTCTCTCAACCATGAAAGGGGTGAAATTAGGCCAGTCACTCACTGTAAAACAGTTTCAGAAACTGTTAGGTCTGATGGCAGCCGCTTCCAACGTGATACCTTTTGGTCTGCTGCACATGAGACCGTTACAGTGGTGGCTCAGAACCAGGGGGTTTTCTCCGAGGGGAAATCCTTTTCGCACAATCAAGGTCACGCGGCGGTGCCTTCGTGCCTTGGCAGTGTGGAAGAAACCCTGGTTTCTGTCCCAAGGTCCTGTGCTGGGGGCTCCTTGTCGTCGCAAAATGCTAACGACGGATGCGTCTCTCACAGGCTGGGGGGCGATCATGAGTGGTCGCTCAGCTCAGGGTCTTTGGGGGGACCATCATCGTTCCTGGCATATAAATCAGCTGGAGATGATGGCGGTATTTCGAGCACTCAAATGCTTCCTCCCAGACCTAAGGGGCCATCATGTGTTAGTTCGTACAGACAACATTTCGGTGGTCTCCTATATCAACCATCAGGGGGGTCTGAGGTCTCGCCAGCTGTGCAAATTATCACATCAGATCCTCCTATGGTCCCAGGGAAAATTTCTTTCTCTGAGAGCAGCTTATATCCCGGGACATCAAAATGTGGGGGCAGACATCCTGTCGAGGCAGGGGCCGAGGCCCGGGGAATGGAGGCTCCACCCCGAGGTGGTGGAGCTGATATGGAAGAATGTCACGCAGAAGTCGACTTGTTTGCCTCGAAAGAGACGTCTCATTGCCCGTTGTGGTATTCTTTGACTCATCCAGCCCCTCTGTACGCATTTCCCCCGATTGCTCTGCTCCCCAGAGTTCTGGAGAGGGTTCGACGGGACGGGGTCCGTCTAATATTGGTAGCCCCGTTCTGGCCGACCCGGATATGGTTCACGGATCTAGTATCCCTCTTAGAAGGCTCCCCCATGGAGATTCCAATCAGGCAGGACCTTCTGTCTCAAGCGGGCGGCTCAATAGTTCACCCCCGCCCGGAGATATGGAAACTGTGGGCCTGGCCCCTGAGGGGGCCGAGCTCATAGAATCCGGTCTCTCAACCGAGGTTGTAGAGACCATTCTCCACTCCAGAGCTCCACCCATGAGAAAACTTTATGCGTATAAGTGGAAGCTGTTTGCTACTTGGTGTAGCCGATTACAGGTGGATCCGTTCCACTCCTCCATCAGTCATGTACTGCAATTTCTCCAAGAAAAATTCTCGGATGGGTTAACCCTTTCTACATTGAAGGTATATATTGCAGCGATTTCTGCTTATCACGCTAAAATAGAAGGCGTTTCTATGGGTAGAAACCCTTTAGTCATACGTTTTCTCCGTGGTACTCAGTGGCTGAGGCCTGTGGTACGCACAAAAACTCCGTCCTGGGACCTAGCCATTGTGTTGGAAGGGTTGGCTGCGGCTCCCTTTGAACCTTTGGAAGAAGTGTCTGAGAAGTTTCTCACTTTGAAAACCATATTTCTTCTGGCCATAACATCTCTCAAAAGAATTGGAGATTTACAAGCACTATCCGTTGCTCCTTCATGTCTAGACTTTGCACCTGGAATGGTCAAAGCTTTTCTGCATCCTAGACCTGGGTATATTCCCAAGGTCCCTACAAGTGTCCAGGGGCCGATTGTGCTGCAGGCCTTTTGTCCTCCACCTTTTGCAAATGCGGATCAGGAAAAACTAAATCTGCTCTGCCCAGTGAGGGCTTTAGACGCTTATGTCCACAGAGCTGCCCTGTGGTGAAAATCTGAACAATTATTTGTATGTTACGGATCTCCTAACAAAGGAGGTCCGGCGTCCAAGCAGAGAATGAGTAAGTGGGTGGTCGAGGCCATCTCGCTTGCCTATGAGTCCTCCGGGCAGCCTTCTCCGTTGGCTGTCCGGGCACATTCCACCAGGGGTATGGCTGCCTCAAAGGCTTTGATGTCGGGGGTTCCCCTCAATGACATATGTGAGGCTGCTGGGTGGTCGTCTCAGCATACCTTTATTAGGTTCTATAACCTTGATTTGGGCTCCACTCCAGGGTCCTCAGTACTGTCGTCCTGAAAGATAACAGACATGCATTTGGTCTTATGGCCTAGTTGGGATAGCGTTCCCAAAGCGCTTACGCAGCGTTGATGTTCCCATGAAAGGGAACGTCTCAGGTTATGTCTGTAACCCTGGTTCCCTGAATAAGTAGCTTAGCCATACTCCCAGCACGCCTGTGAGCGTCTGCTTCATCCCTATTTCAGAAGCTGGCGTTCTTTGTTCTCAAGGGTGCTTTATAGTTTCCTGGTCCATGACGTCACCCGCTCTGACGTCCCGTCACACAATTGGTTCGATTTCACGAGTGCTTCAAGACGTAACACGTTCCCAAAGCACTTACGCAGCGTCTCGTTCCCTTATTCAGGGAACCAGGGTTACAGAGGTAACCCGAGACGTTTTCTGTCCCTGTGTTCATCTTCTCTCTGTGTGCCTGATGTGTTGCTATGGTTTCTGTGTTTGTATCCATATTTGTCCGGTATTGACGTTACATGGTTGTTCTACTTTGAGTCAAATTACTACTTTTTACTTTGAGTCAAATTAATGCTTTAAAGTTTTGCACAAAAATAATGTTTTGCAAAAAAAAATAAAGAATTGCAAAGGAAAAATAAAGTATTGAGCGGAAAAAATAAGTTTTGCAAACAAAAATAATAAATTGCAAAATAAGTATATAAAAATATAAAAGTATATATAAGTATATAAAATAAGTAGTGCAAAAATAAAAATATAATCAATTACAAAAATCAGTGACAGCTGTAATCCTATTTTATCTTTGCCACATATTTTTCATGCTCAAACCTACTAAATCATTTGCAACGCTCATTTTATTCTGCGTTTCAGTCAAGCGTGCACTCACGATACCGGTTTTCCTTGCGCTGCACATTTCTGCGCGGTTCTCTTTATGTCACTGGTTTGACGTGGGGGTGGAGTCAAGAAACGGGGGCACGCCCCCACGAAACACGTCATCGGCAGGAGACGCAGATCGCAACAGAACAGATCAAGCATAGAGACAGAGCGCATTTATTATAATCTGAAAACCACGCCCACCGGGGGGAAAGCAAATGTATTGCGTGAGACTTATTACAAAAAACAGAACAATGCCTAAAAGCTGCTGTGTGACAATGCACAAATAACAAGCTAAAAAACCCAGAAATAAGTTTTTATAAGCTGTCGACCCCAAAAAACGAATGTTTAAGGACACAAAGGTGGATACAGGCAGTGAAACAGAGCGCAACGGGTCATATTAATATAAGAAATGCATTGGAGGGGAACGTAATCGGCGACAGGTGAAATAATTCTTTGACATGGTTAATAAATGCGCCCTGTCTCTATGCTTGATCTGTTCTGTTGCGATCTGCGTCTCCTGCCGATGACATGTTTCGCGGGGGCGTGCCCCCGTTTCTTGACTCCACCCCCACGTCAAACCAGTGCCATAAAGAGAACCGTGCAGAAATGTGCAGCGCAAGGAAAAACGTTATCTTGAGCGCACGCTTGACTGAAACGCAGAATAAAATGAAAGTTGCAAATGATTTAGTAGGTTTGAGCATGAAAAATATGTGGCAAAGATAAAATAGGATTACAGCTGTCACTGATTTTTGTAATTGATTATATTTTTATTTTTGCACTACGTTATTTTATTTTGCAATGTATTATTTTTGTTTGCAAAACTTATTTTTTTTCCGCTCAATACTTTATTTTTCCTTTGCAATTCTTTATTTTTGTTTGCGAAACAATTTTTTATTGCTCAGTTCTTTTTTTGTTTTGTTTTGCAAAACTTTATTTTTGTGCAAAACTTTAAGGCATTAATTTGACTCCATATGCCTGCCTTTATCTGAGTTTGTTCTGAGAATATTTACATTACTATTAAAATCTATTTTTATCTTTATCGTCATGCTTTGGACAGTGATACTGTGAAATATTATTATAATTTAAACTAACTGTTTTCTATATTTTAAAATGTAATTTAAATTACTCCAGTCTGCAGTGTCACATGATCCTTCAGAAATCAATATAATACGATGATTTGATGCTCAAGAAACATTTCTATTATTATCAATGTTGAAAACATTTATGCTCCCACATATTTTGTGGAAACTGTGATACATTTTTTTCAGGATTCTTTGGTGAATTGAAAGTTCAAAAGAAAAGCATTTATTTGAAATTAAAATCTTTGCAACATTATAAATGTCATTACTGCCACTTTTGGTCAATTTAATGCATTGTTGCTGAATAAAAGTATTGATTTGTTTTGTTGTTGTTTTTTTTATATAATTTAATTTGATTCAATTAATTAATTCTAATTTAATTGAATATGTCACTGTGTATGCTCATTTCCTAATTTTTCTCAATTCTCACTTCCCAGTTTTAGTGCTTTATTTTTAATGTACAAATGGCAAAATAATATAGAACTCATCATTTATACACTTATAATTTCAATCAGACACTTAAAAAAAGATGAGATTATATCAACCAGAGTTGTAATCCAATGCAGTAGCATGTTATCCACTGCCTGGTGCAGTTAGAACAGTACAGTGACTGCATGGATTCTATAAATCACTATCAGTGTGAACGCACCTCAAGTGTAGACAGCTTCGTTTATAATGGGAACCTTCAAGTTTGTCGCATGGCACCGATAGCACACAGAAAGTGTGTTAGAGGTGAAAATGAAGGTGGGAAGAAGCTCGCTGTTGACACTTTCCAGAACAGTCTGCCTTGTGCCCTTTTTTTTACTCTCCATATCACCTCATCTGTCTCTTTCTCACCCTCCCTCCCTCTCTGCCCCAGTTTTTCCCACTTCAATCTTTATCATCAACATATTTAGCTCTGAAAGTGGCTGTGTACACCAGTGCCTCCCAACAGTCAGACTGTTTTAGTGGTTTAATAATTCATTCATTCAGTTAACTAAGCGCAAAGCCCATTTAACAGCATCTAGAGTCTTAATGGAGCCCATTCTAGGTTTAAATATTATGCAACTCTCAACCCAATAGAAAAAAGGTGTGTCAAAACATAGCTTTTCTCTAATGCATTTTTTTGCAGTCTTTTTTAATCTGTGCATGGGAATATTATGAAAATCTATTGGAAATCTATACACAAGATGCTTTTAGGCAGATATTGCCAAGACCTAATGACCCTATTTTTATGTAGAAAGTGTTTGAAAAAAAAACATGAGGGTGAGTTTATGATGACAACTTTTATTTTAGGGAGAACTATATCTTTAAAAATAAAATTATTTTTATTCTAATTTCTTCTCATTATCTGCTTAATTCCAAAGTCACCCGCAATGCCATGATAGTAATATATTCAGTTTCTACCTGGAAAAAACACAACAATGAATTGTGTTCTGAAGCTCGTGATTAAAAATTCATGAGCTTCAAATAAAAAAAAGCATTAAACAAGGAAATAATAAAGATTAGATATTTATCACAAGTAGCTGTAAAACAGTATGTGTCAGAAAAGTGGTTACAATGTCAGTATTAAAAAAAATTAAAAAGCTGCTTGTCTATATTCTCCATTTCATTTTTCTCGAAATGAGCAGCAGGCACTAACGACTCTCTGGAGATGAGTCGAGACCTTGAGGTATCAGTCAAGGTTAAGCCATGACGAGGTTGAGATAAAGTGATAGCCAACACATGATAGAAGGAGAGTCTGGCAGAGAAGGTTGAAGAACAGTGGAAAAGAAATAAAATCCTCCCGTCTAATGCATTTTACATGAGACTGTCAGAAATACAAGCACTAGACTATCAAGTTTTTTACACCCTTTGCATGGTAAGCAGGCATAAACCGTCAAGCACATATAGAGTGGCTCTGTAATTAAAATCCCATTCTTTTTCTTCAAAAAGAAAATGATTTTAAAAGATACACCTTTCAATACATTTTCAGTCAGATTTAGTGTTTGTGTAGCAACAATACACAACGATTATTTGAAAGCCAAAATCAGTGATTTCAGTATTATTTCAAACTAAATTTATGTTTAATAACCGAATTTCTGAAAAATTACACTACCCATAATCCTGAAGAGAGATGTTGTTACCAATAGATATAAGAATGGATATAAGAATCATCCCAAAGTTTGTTGGTTATTGTCCATGGCTTTGAACTATTATTATTAAAGGCTGTTTTGTGAAGAAAATGAATGGAAAAATTACTAGCAAACCAATTAGTGGGTGCATAGTGTTGCACATCAAACTTATTTTCTCTCTTTCTGTCTTGCCTCTTCACAGATTTTTCACCTTGTGTTTTATAAACCTCAGCTCAATCGCATCCGAGACCTTCGCCAAATCAATCCAATCGATGCTAATTGTGTGAGAGTGATAACATTGGCAGGGAGCAATGAATCCTCGACTTGAAGAAAAGTAAATGAGGAAGAAGCTCCTGCCGAAAGTGAGAAAGAGAATCGCAAAAGGTGCGAGATTCTGCTGAGCACTGATATTGAAATAAACCTAATGATTTTAAAGCAAAATATCATCTGCCGTTCCATTGGCTCACACCTTAATGTGTGAATAATGTGTTGTGCAGGGCTATAATTAGCCGTCTCACCTCTCTCTTCCCACTCAGGGAGAAACAGAGAGATAAGGAGGGCACAGCTGCTCTCAGACTGGATGAATTAAAGCACACGGCAGCAGGCGGCTGCCCTCTGACTGCTCACTCGGTTTCCCCTACAGCTCCATAGAGGAATAGTTCAGCCAAAAATAACATTTCTCTCAATATTTCATCCAAGGAACACAAAAGGATACATTTAGCAGAAAGTTACAATACAAAAATGTGAACGATGTAAATGAAGTGAACAATTCATGAATGAACAATTCATCAAGGCATGTCACATTAAGTGTGTTGTTAATAATGCTATCGATCAATATTACTGGTTCTCATAGTGCTAAATTTAAATATGTGCATTTTTAAAGGGTTAGTTCACCCAAAAATGAAATTTCTGCCATTATTGACTCACCCTCATGTCGTTCTACAGCCGTAAGACCTTTGTTCATCTTCAGAACACAAATTAAGATATTTTAGATTTAGTCCGAGAGCTTTCTGTCCCTCCATTGATAATGTATGTACGGTATACTGTCCATGTCCAGAAAGGTAATAAAAACATCATCAAAGTAGTCCATGTGACATCAGTGGGTTAGCTAGAATTTGTTGAAGCATCAAAAATACATTTTGGTCCAAAAATAACAAAAGCTACGACTTTATTCAGCATTGTATTCTCTTCCAGAATCCTTTTACGTCGCCGTGATCGTTTTTGGTGATTAGGACATCTGCGACATGCACACTTACGCACCATTAATATAGCAATACCAAAATACAAACAATGTAGAATAGCTTGAATACAGCATGCATCTCTCTCAGAGTGTAAACCAGATAACACGTCAGCAGCGTCTTACATCAGCAGCGTCACTGTGGAGTCGGGAACCAGTAATGCACCAATAAGCTGGATGCCAACCGCCGTAAAACAGGAAAGAAGAAGAAGCAGAGTCATGAACGCAGATTGACAACAGACCCGGAAGAGAAGACAATGCTGAATAAAGTCGTAGTTTTTGATATTTTTGGACCAAAATGTATTTTCGATGCTTCAAAATGTTGCGGATGTCGCCAAAAACAACCACGGCGACGTAAAAGTGCATTACCAACGCCGACAGATGAAAGGATTCAATGGAATCAATTCATTGGAAAGGAAATGCTGAATAAAGTCGTAGTTTTTGTTATTTTTGGACCAAAATGTATTTTCGATGCTTCAAAAACTTCTAACTAACCCACTGATGTCACATGGACTACTTTGATGATGTTTTTATTACCTTTCTGGACATGGACAGTCTACCGTACATACATTTTCAATGGAGGGACAGAAAGCTCTCGGACTAAATCTAAAATATCTTAACCCTCTACCGCACGCATTATGATAAATTTATAAAAAAAAAAATATTTGACTCTTTTTCTTTTCTTAGAATGGCTTAACTTGATGTGCTGTAAAAAAAAATTGGAAAAAAAAATTATTTTAAGGTACTTTATGATATGTTGCCATATGGCAACAACGCGCAATAGTGGAAATAACTTAAAATAAGTGTAAGTGTATATAGTTCATATTTTTCCTCAGAAATGTTGTTTGTATTGAATAAATTTGTGCTATTATAAGCTTTAGCAGTAAATATAAACAACACCTTATACTTATTTTCCAACATCTTGTGCTTTTATTTATGGAATTTATTATTTTGCTGAATAATACTTTATATTCTTTGAATTTCATTACGTTTTTCGTGAATATTATTTAAATTGCAAATGTAGACAGTTAAAAACAAATCTAATACTGTTCATCATGTATCATAAAACATTGACATAAAACCAAAAATATTGTAGTTCATGAAAATTCAACATTACGCAATCTTATGAGAGGAAGGTTATGAACCCCCCATAATCCTTGAAATGTCACCTTTTTTCCGTATGAAACTTCAAAAAGCATTTTTTTTTTTCAGAGGTGAGACACGTACTGTAAAAACTGTTGCTTAAATTCAACTCAAAAAAATTAAGGCAATATTTTCCAACTACTTTTTGTAAGTTTAGTGAACTTCTTGGTATTTTGAGTTGGTAAAAATCAATATTATGTATTTTACTGTAAGCTAAAAAAAAGAAGTAGAGTCTACAAGATAAAGCAAATCATTTGAGTTTAGCCATTGTGACAAAGAGCAGCATATTGACCAAATCGTACTTAGTTAAAATAAGTAACATTTAAAATAAAACATTAAACTTTTTGATTTTAATGAATTCATTTACTCTCATTAATTTAGACAAATGATTTCTTTAATCCACTTGAAATAATTAGTTAGCATTGCCATAACTTTAATAAATAAGGAAAGAGAGGTATTCGTTTCCAACGTTTATTACTATATAACAGCTGCCATATACAAACAATTGGGTGCACTAATTTTCTGTAATCAATTTTAATGTTAATGTAACACAATAATGGTAATGTAAACATTTTAACATTAAAAATTACAGAAACTTCTTTTATATAACAGAACAATCTTCTGAAAAGCTCTGAAAAACACAAGATTGACATTGAGTGTGAGGCTGGCATTTGACCAACCTACTCAGAAGTTTGTTGTTTAGTGTCATGAATTGGGAGGAAGGCTTTGGGTGCAGTGTGTCAAGTCCTGTAAAAAGTCTTTGGAACACCTCAAATGTTTTGCAGAGTTGTGGTGGATACTGCAGGTTCAGAGCATATGTCATCCCCAGAAACAGGCAACATGCCCTGGCCAGATTTCCAAGATCAGTAAGCACTGGGATTCCCTCAATGATGATGCCCACTGCATCTGGTTCACGGCAGACATATATCTGCATATTGCGCATTTTCAAGTCCTCGTGGACACTGCTCTCCGTTTTTCCCTGTATGAGACATAAACAGAACAATAAGTGGCAGCAGAGAACAATCTTCAAAAGCCTTCAGTAAAATCACACATTAAAAGTTCACAAAACGTTGGCCTGTTGAACATGGCCTGTTGAACTGGCTTCATAGTACAACTTTCAGTAGAGACTCACTTGCCACAACAAACCTGCTAGACTACATCACATACACAAGTAACCTCCAAGGCCTAAATCCTTAAAGGGGAGAGGGGTTTAGCTGGTAACACATAGGTGTGGTTAAGTAAAAGTATCTGAAAATACCACGCTTACAGTTATATCATCAGATGATTATGACTCACTGCATTATTATAAAACAAAGATTTTACTTCTGTGAAGCTGCAGTTGAAAAATATGACAGTATCTTTTAAATTAAGTCTACTAGCCACTGGAAGACCAAAAGGTTAATGTTGGACACTGGTTCCTGCACATACATTTTGGTGTTTGTAGGTATGTTTTTGAATTTTTGACAGAGCCAGACTAGCCATTTCCACCCAATTATAGTATGTGTTCTAAGACAAGCTAACCAATCCCCAACTCCAGCTCTGTACTAAACTCAGACAGACATAAGATTGATATCTGAGGAATACGTGCTTTTCCCCCAAAAAAGTCAAACTACGCTTTTTAAAAAATACTTACAGTAGTCAGAGATGAGCTCTTGCTCACTCTCTCCCATGTATTCAATGAGGCATCTCAGAGTTATGTCTCTCTTCTTCACCACAGAGGTACTTGGATCCTATAGTTAGTAAGTGAATAATGAAAAACTGAATCTTGCAGGCCATATAACTACAAACATACAATGCATTTATCAGTGTGGGTCTGATAAAGCTTATATATATATATATATATATATTATATAACTTTTTTTTTTTTTTAATATTTAACCTTAAAATGAATTAGGAGCTGTAATCAAAAATGTTTTTTTTTGCAAAAATGTTTTTTTCTTCATTTATCTGTAATACATCAATTGTTTGACTGTTATTTGGAACACTCAAGATGTGTAAAGAATTAGCAAACTTTCATTTTTATGCAATCCAATACTCCATAAAATATGTGGGATGGGTCTTCAGTATGCGGTCAGCAAAAAGTGTGTCTAGCATTACATAAACAAGCTTGTTCACTATTATTTGCCTTTTTAAAAAAACTGAATGAGCACTATGTCAGTGCTAAAACATTTACCTGGAATGGTTCAAAGAGGGCAGGCCATCTTTCTTTAAATTTTGCCACATCTGGGGACTGGACAACTACTTCCATTCTTCTCCAGCTATATGTCCTGGCCATCGGCATTTATGCTTTTAACGTCCCTTTTCTTGCTGGCTTCTATATAGAAAGGGATGAGATTTTTTTTTTTTTTTTCCTTTTTTCCCGACTCTCAATAACTTTTGGTTACCTTAATTAATTTAAATAACAGATAACAACAAACCTCTGAAACATTTACCTCAATTCCACCTACTAAAGAGCTTACCTACTCCATGAACTCCTCCTCCAAGTAGATCTGATGGTCTTCTAAAGAAGCAACACAAATGAAAGAAGAGTTTATTTATTAAAATATCAGGATCATTGATGTTATTACAATGCAAAAGAAATATTTAATCTTTCTACTTGAACAAATGGTTTCAAAATATTTCAGACAAATATATCAACAGATTAAGTTAAAGTGCCAGGAATATATTATGTCCTCATCTTTTTCAATCATGTAGGGCAACAGCAGTAACTACAAACCTAGCAGTTAACATATGTTTAATATTAATGTCAAGACCTTCAGTAAGGCCTCATGCGGCGCCTGCAAACCTGACAAACTTAACGTTTATAGTGCAATAAATGCATGCTCATTCGGCTAAAACCTAACTTTATGCAATGTAAATAGTTACTTACTTCGATTACACGTTGTATAAAGCCTTCAAAAACTCCACAGAAATCCGAAACTTGTCCGATACAGGTGACAATGAGCAACGGTCTCGTTGTTCTGCTGCAGCATGTGGGCGGGTCGTGACGTTTTACTTTGGATATAAACACTTAAATAGAGTTTTGTAGAAGCAATTTATTGTGAAGGTCAGTAAAATCAATTTTTTGATAGGTAATAATAAGTTACAAATACATTCACACTTTTTACTTATGTAAAACTTAAATGAATTCAAAAAGAAAAGGGAATCAATTTATTGGAAAAAATATACTTTTTAAAATGAATTCCTACAGACAACACACTTGAAGGGCTTTTTACAGTGATTTGGTACACTTCACCCTAACAATACACTTACAGCCACTTGCACCTGCCTTTTTGAGACACAATGGTAGGCCAGTGGTTGGTCTGGGCCAGTATACTGGCTGTGGTGGCAGATCTCTGATGATGATTTAATCCATAAAATAAATGCCATTGCAGTCCTTAACATATGACTAATTAACATTATATCACTAGCATTAATGCTTTTATTGTTACAGCTTAACAGACTGCAGCTGGCCTTTACTAGCTATCTAACCTATTATAATAATGCCATTCCATTATTGTGCAGTGTTGCCATATGGCAACACAGACATTTTATCGATTTACCAAAAACTAATTTCATAAACATTTTTTTGAGTGGTGAATATGTTATCATAACTTACCTGAGATGATGTTAACAATTTTTTTGTGAATGTGACATGGGCGGGTCCTTGTTTGTTACTGACGTTTTAATTTGCTTTCAGCAACTACATACAAGAGACGGCAGTCTGTCAGAATATCGCGCCACAGAAAGAAAATGCATGTCATGTGACTTAACCAAAGCACATCATTGGCTAAACTAAGGTCTTCTCTTACCAACAAAAAAAAACGAGAATGTTCTGTTAAAGAGACAGTGGCAAGGAAATGAACATAAAGTGTATGTTGCCATATGGCAACATATGTGGTAGAGGGTTAAACTGTGTTCCGAAGATGAACGGAGGTCTTACGGGTTTGGAACGACATGATTAATGACATTAATGACATAATTTTCATTTTTGGGTGAACTAACCCTTTAATATTATGAAGCGACGAGAATACTTTTTGTGCGCCAAAAAAACGAAATATAACTTTATTTAACAAATTAATCTCTTCCCTGTCATTCTGCTACGTTATTTACGATTTGTCTCAATACTGAGCCGGTGTTTGGATGTAGAACCTGGAAGCACTGCAACTTTAATAGAGTATGAGAATGGCAGGGCAGTTTCTGTCTCAGAGCAATTTCTTTGAGATGTCTGTCTCAAATGGTCAAGGTTGATATGGGCTTTAGAAAGTAATTAGCAATTAGTAATGCAAGACTAACACTAGGTAATTATTAATCTAATTACACTGTTGAAGATGTCATTCGTAGTTAGTAATTAATTACTTTTTTAGAGAAACTTACCCAACACTGAAAAGCACATAATGTTTATGCACACTCCCAAGAGACTCACTTCCGTTCAATGACACATGAAATGAATGCTTATGTTCAGGATAGTGCAGAAAGAGCTATTCTGTCAATGTGTCATGCAATGAAAAGGGATTAATTCAAACTAGTCTCAAATATCCAGATCTATATAATCTATACTCTCAACATACTTTATATTAAAACTATCATAACGGTGTAATTTTAATGACCTCATCTGTGGACATCTGTCGGTGAATTGTAGAGCTTGTGCAAACATATCCATATGTTTAAAAGACTTCCAGAAAACACTCGGATCTCAACATAACACAGACTGTTACGTAACAGTCGGGATCATTAATATGTATGACCCCAATATTTGCATAATGCCAGCCCATTCGACGCATTAGACAAGGAAAGGCAGTATTAACGGCTGGATCTGTGCACAGACAAGGTAAGCAAGCAAGAACAACAGCGAAAAATGGCAGATGGAGCAATAATAACTGACATGATCCATGATATCATGATATTTTTAGTCATATTTGTAAATTGTCTTTCCAAATGTTTCATTAGCATGTTGCTAATGTACTGATAAATGAGGTTAAAGTTACCATTGTTTCTTACTGTATTCACGGAGATGAGAGTCGTTGCTATTTTCATTTTTAAACACTTGCAGTCTGTATAATTCATAAACACAACTTCATTCTTTATAAATCTCTCCAACAGTGTGTAATGTTAGCTTTAGCCCGTTAGCCACAGAGCACAGCCTCAAACTAACACAGAATCAAACGTAACCATCTAAATAAATACTTTACTCACATAATTCGAAGCATGCATGCAGCATGCATGACGAACATCTTGTAAAGATCCATTTGAGGGTTATATTAGCTGTGTGAACTTTGTTTATGCGATGTATATATAGTTGAGAGCTCATGTGGCAGAGGAAGCGAATTTCTTAAAGGGGCCGTGCTAAAAAAATCAGTGCATAGTTAATGATGCCCGAAAATAGGCAGTTAAAAAAAAATATTTAAAAAAATCTATGGGGTATTTTGAGCTGAAACTTCACAGACACATTCAGGGGACACCTAGGACTTATATTACATCTTGTAAAAAAACAATCTAGGGCACTTTTAAATGGTTTTAATGCACACCTTCCAGCCAATCAGATTTGAGTTTTCAGACAGACCACTGTATAATCAAAATATAATTTCTTATAATTTCTTGAAATGTAACTTAGACATTTACATGAGTATATATCTGACCCAGTAATCCTCACATTCCTCTTGGTAACATGACTGCACACTCCATTATTTTTAGTGAAGCTGATTATTTCCCATGATGCCACTCTGTAAAGCTGTCTCTCTCACCTGTGAAAGTAATATGAGCACAGTAACTATGATATACGGCCACTGAGTGAGTTTGTTTCTTCATTCTGCCATTTTTTCACTTTTTAATGTGTTTAACAGCTGCATGTGTGCTGTGTTTCATCCTCCATTCCACTCTCCTTTCCTTATCACCCTTTTGGAGACAAATCAAGTGTTGTTCTTTGCCCTACTTGGAAATTATACTAAACACCCTTTATTCAGTGGGGGAAAAAAAACAGTTCATTTGAATAATTGGTGAGTGAATAATTTGTTTAATTCACCAGTAATCATTTTATTAGTTATTTTGGGGTTTAAATTGGAACTATAATTATGTAAATATAATTTAAAATCTGTATTAGCCATATATTATTGGCCATTTTTATATATTTATATATTTGCCATATGGGAGCCATTGTTGAGACACACATTGTCCGACCTCAACCTTACACAAGTGGTTGACCCAGAAGTTGGCGTGTCAGGCTGCTCAAACAAACTTTTTTTTAAAGATTTGACTAGTTCCGGCTGTTTTATTTATTTATTTTTTTCAATATTTGTTACTTACTTTAGACAACATATTAGCAACAGTATGCATAATACTTATAACAACATTATAGCACTGCCTTCATTTGAATTAATAGAAACAGTAGCAGGGATTTAGGCTTGTAATAGTGATTATAATATCGGTATCACAAAGAATATTCCATTATGTAATAATGAAATCATATGATGTGCAAATGCCAATTTTATTGTCACATGAACAGCTCATATATAACGATTTATGTTTGGTTGATTCAGACTGTCAAAACAATGACAAGAAAGATATTTGTATTTGTTGTTTATAGCAGGAGAGATAAATAAAATGACTTTACTGTTCTGCCCCTTGTACTGTACGGTACCTGAACAGTCTAGATCATGTGAAATTAGATGGCCACTTGCTATTGCGTTGAGACACCAAAAGCTATAAAAATAATATTGGACTTGCTCGTTTTTGCCATATCAGTTCTGATGCAGCCTTTGCTATGTGATATTTTACACAAAGAAGTCTGGATTGTGGCACTGTTGACTATCAATATTATATTCATGGGAACATGTGTGTTTCCTTGGTCAGAAAGACATCATACAAACTCATAAAGTAATTGTAGTAAGCATTGAATGTATGCTGAACATTTCCTACCAAGGAATTTGGTATATATACAATACAATACAGTTATACTCATTTCAAACAGATGGTGTAGCAGCACCTAAATAGAATATTATTTTGGGGTGTCAGACATTTTGAAGTGTTTTCAAATCTCAGTGGACAAATTCTGCTTAGCTAGTTTCAAGATTCACAATAATAATTTTAAAGCAAATGAGCAGTGCTTGTCTGTGTAAAACTGTTCAGGGTGTTGTTAGGTGGTTACTCAATCCAACAAATTAATTGTTCAACCAGTTGAGTCTGCATTAATTATTTATTTTTGTGTTGAGGTATAGAAACTGGGAACTGGATTTCCACTTCCCACCATACTTTGCACAGGGCTGGATAGAGAGAGTAAACATTGAAATAAAATTATTTTATGCATTATTTTTAGCAACATGAGAATTTGGGAAGACTTTTACTATTCATTTTGTTAAAAAAAAAAAAAAAAAAAGTTTAGTTTTGGTTTAGTTTCTGTTCTCATGGACCTTTAGTTTGTATTTCCTTTTTGCATGTGTTCACTTCCTGTTTCCCTGCATTTCTTTAGTTACTGGTTGTTTCTATGGTTACTGATTATGTTCTTCACCTGTGCCTTGTTTGGTTGCTCTGTATTGCCCGATCTTGAGTTGTTGTGTTATTATTACATTTTTCTCAGTTTCTCAGAAGCAGAAGTTGTCATAGTTGGGTAAAATTCTATGGCAGTGAATGAGAGAATACATTAAATATATATTTTGTGTTCACATGTTCTCAAATAGCAAAAGAAAAAGTCAACAACAGTGTTTTCACAACTTTCAAAAAGATTAAAAAAAAGAGAGATTGATAACGGCAGTCAGAAGAGAGAAAGATTTCAACTTTACCATCACTCCCATAGCCACTGAATTAGAAACACCCTCACAGCAGAGTTTAATATTTTTTTGTAATTTGATGAAAAGTTAATACAATACTAATTATAGTGTTAAAAATGTACATACATTTAAAAAAATGAAAATATAAAAAACTTTGCAAGATTTACGATGCTGATGACTGTTAAAACGCATCATCACAGTCCGTGAAAAGGGTCCATTAGGATGTGTGTGTCGACTTGAAGCGGCATTGCTCAGACTGATCAGTGTATGACATCAAAGTACTGCAAGAGTTATTAGCATATGGAGCCGTACACTCTCTAACATCATGTTTACACCAGACGCAACCATTGTCGCATCGCATTGTGCCGCAACAGCTAAGCTGTCTACACTGAACGCGACAAACCCACCGTTGCAAAGCACTTGGACTACTCAGAAATAGAAAAGAGAATACATTTACTGTTGGGAATTTGTTGTGTTGCGTTGCATTGCGCCGCATCCAGTGTAGACAATATCTCTGATTATAATGCTGTCTTTTGATGCATCGTGCCGCTCGCATCCGGTGTGGACACGGTGTTATCGCTCTTCTCCAAATAACCTGATTGAATCATATTTGAACATGTTTATGTTAAGTTGTTTATGTTTAGATGAGTTAACTTAATTTATTCTACATTAAGTATTTCAGTAGATATAACATGTTTCCATTTCGTGGAACCACTGTCCATGATTGTCGCATAACAAATGTCAGTAGAACAGGAAGATTTTAAAACGAGTGGTTCATTTATAAATCCATCTTACCTGTGAATACAAACCAGAAGACAATGAGTGCAGCGCTACAAAGGGGCCGGGCTTCATAAGGTCTACATTGAAAAAAAAAGATGTTTTGATGCTGTTCACTTTATTTAAACAACTTATTTTGATTCAACACCATTGTATTAGGTTTCTGGACTTATGTTTTTGGTTAAGTCCATAATTGACTTTAGTTAGTTTAAAGTGTCATTTTTTTGAGTGTATGGTAAAAAGGTTTTAATTTATTAACACTCAAAAGCTATTCTTTGAATTAATGTAATTAAATCATAGGAAGGATTTCCACGTGATTAAATAACTTTCTTTCAGCATTAAGCACTTTTGTTAGGATTAGGGCTGCACGATTAATCGCATGCTATTCTCACGCGCATTTCGTCAGTAAAGCCGGTTCCCTGATTACCGCTAAATCGCCATCACCTGCTTTTAAACGGAGCGCCTTTTAATAGACAGAGCCGTAGTTCACAGACAAGCCACGCAATATCGCGTTCATTATCGCAGGCGATTCATCTGCGATATGAACGCGATATTGCGTGGCTTTTCAGTGATCTACGGCTCTGTCTATTAAATGCCGCTTCATTTGAAAGCAGGTGATGGCGATTTAGCGGTAATCAGGGAACCGGCTTTACTGACGAAATGCGCATGAGAATAGCATGCGATTAATCGTGCAGCCCTAGTTAGGATAACTTAAATTGCATAGATTGGATCAACTTAAGTAAATGAGTTGGTCCAAAACACTGCAAATTAGTTGGGCTGACACTATTAAATTAAGTTGACCCAACGTAAGTACATTAAATTGGAATAACAGAATTTCATAATGCTGAAATAAAGCAGCTTAATCATGTGGAAATCCTTTCCATGATTTTTTTATGTTCGTTATTTTTTGAGTGTATATGGAACTGTAAATGATTTTAGATAAAGTAATTGAATGCTTGCATGTAATGATATGTGTCACTCACTCTGCTGTTCCACTTGACAAGTTAACAACACATATTTAAGACTACTAAAGTTATAACCAGAATGTGCATTATCCCCCGGTTTCACAGACAAAGCTTAAGCTAGCTAGCCCTAAACTAAATGCATGTTTGAGCTGTTTTAACTGAAAGCCACTTGCACTAACATATCGTAAAATATGTCAGAACCATTGTTTTGTCTTAAGATGTTCACCAGTAATGTTATTTTCTAGGGTATGTTTATAAAAGCTACTTAAATACCCTAATTGAACTAAGGTCTAATCCTGGCTTAGCCTAAACCCTGTCTGTGAACCCGGGCCTATCCGCTTGTTAAGTCATGACGTAAGGAACGCCGTTTCCGGGTCCAAGCCTTGACTCGTTTCACTCGACGGCCGTTTATGAGCTCCATTTATTAATATTAAACATTTAACATTTAACTTACAGTCTACACAACCGTCTCCGTGCTCACAGCGTCACAGACATTAACATTTTCACATTTATAAAAGATGAATCACTGTCTGGCCATCTGGGATTTTTGTATGGAGATAAAGGTAATGATTATAATTTTTTGGTAGTATTACACCACATCATATCTGTATATTAGCACCGTTTGTTGTTTTCTTGTGGTATGAGATAGAGCGATTGGACCCGGAAGCGCTGCCGCGTGACGTCAGACTTAACAACCGAATATGACCAAAACCACTGTGTGAGGTTACACCCAATTGTTTCACAGCTCTGCACAAGTCCTGCATGTTTGCAGTGCAATTATGCAGTTATGTTTCTACAGATTTGCCTTGGTCTTTATCTGAAATTCAAATACCTGATTATTTTACTATACTCTTACTGTAGGAGATTAGTATAAGTAACATTGAGAAACTGAACTCCTTGTATGTTGCAGGAAGCGTAACCCAATACACACAGATGTAATTCATTGTGACATATACGTAAATCTTCTCTTTTCAACACTGTCTTCATCTCAGTGCCACATTTTTAGGCTTTTTCTGTTTGAAGGAGGACCATATTGTGTATGGAGGTGTAGCGATTATGATCTGTCTAGGGGTCCTGAGGGTGAAAAGAGACAGTTGAGTAAGAACGCCTACTATTGCAACCAACAGCACAGCAATTTAATCATGTCTATGTGAAAGCACCTAGAGGGTCCTCTTGTGACTGTGGAGAGCTACAGCAATGGACCATTTCATGTGCATGGATAGTTTAATTGGTTTAATTCTGATAGATTGTTTAACAGCCGCTTAATTGATTAATTAGCCATTAAATGCTTTTATCCAAGCACTTGTAATTGCCACAATTTCTCTGGAGAATCCTGAATTAAACATTCTTGTCTAGACATCATGAATGGTGCCTACTGAGGAACAATTATAGCAGAAAAGCAGATGAATAAATAAACTGACGAACACTTCAATCCCAAAATCATTGCACTGCATCAGAACTTGTGAGCATAGAAGTTGTGAAGGTAATAAAGATCTCTTTGGAATGGAAAGATGACTTTACAGTTTCTTCCAAATAATCATGTGTTTTGACCCATGCAACATTCATCAATGATGCTACTGTGAAGGGAGAAGCATGGAATAGGGCACTTCACTGTAGGTGGTTCATTAATCATCCCTTGTGAGCTTTGAACCTACAACCTCTTGGTTACCAGCACAGATCTTTAACCACTAGATTACAACACATTAAATATCAGGACACTCTACACAAAGTTCTAGAGGTTAAATATATTTAGTCTCACCTTGAGGATGTGTTATTGCTCAAAACTTTCTCTTTCATGGTCTCTGGAGGTTCTGTTAGACTTCATTTATGTATCAGCTTTGTCTCCAATATTTCTTCAAAAATGAAGAACAGAAACAGAAAAGCAGGGGACTTCAAGGAATAGTTCACCCAAAAATTACAATTCTTTCTGTTATACAGAAGAACACAACAACATGAGGCAAATGATGACAGCATTTTTTATTTTTAGATGAAGTATCCCTAAGATGTAAACCCGAATAAGTTGGGCTAACTCAAATTTTTTGAGTTATGATGTTCACAATTTTAAGTAAGCAGAACTATCAAGTTTTGAGTTTGTAGTACGCATGTAGTAATTGTTGTAATTACTCCTAACTTGAAGTACTGAGTTAGCTAACTCATACATTAAAGATTGTTAATTAACTTTTTTATTTTGAGTTCTTGCGAATCAAGATTTATTGTGTAGACTCCATATCTTCATATGATCTCAGTACTTGGTACCCAATAATGACGGTAACTTTCGATGAATCGTTTTGAGTGTGAATGTGGCATTTTGAGTAGAAAATTAACTCCAAATATCACAAAATGGCAAGTTACTAAATATAACCACAAAACAAATGATAAAACAGTGTAAAAACAGCTGGAAAAAAGCAAAAATTCAACCTCATTAATTATTCAAGGCCCAATGTATGATGGGAAGACCAGTATCAGAAAAGTTGAGTAGTTTTACTTAATTTTATAATGTTGATATTTACGCTTTAATTTCTACAAGCTTAAATTGAGTGCTAATATAGAATTTACATCGTTTTTAAGTCTTGCCTGAACTAACTTTTTCATATAAAAAATACATTTGTTTTTTTTGTAGTATTTACTTCACCATAAAATAAATTTTACAGAGTAATTTATATATTTGACATGAAATTATCAGATTATATCAATGTAAATATTTTGCTAGCTATAACAAACTAATTCAGAAAATGCCAACTTGCTAATTTTCTAGCATGGTATAACACTTCTGAATGAGTACCTGCTCTCAAACCAAGCAATATGCGCCACTTGTCACCATGATGGTAACTCTCCACAAACCCACATTAACAGAAACTCTTCTAAATTAGCATAACAAAACATTAATCACTGCTAAATCTCCCTTATCATTAAAGGATTATAGTTCACTTTCAAATTAAAATTTCCTGATAATTTACTCACCCCCATGTCATCCAAGATGTCAATGTCCTTCTTTCTTCAGTCGAAAAGAAATTAAATTCCAGGATTTTTCTCCATATAGTGGACTTCAATGGAGTCCAAATGGTAGAAGGTCAAAATTACAGCTTCAAAGCGCAATCCTAGAAAAGAAATATCTAGAGAAACCATCACTCATTTACTAAAAAAAAAAATAAAATAAAAATTGATACGTTTTAACCATAAATGCTCAACTTGAACTAGCTCTCTTCTTCTTCTCTATTTGAATTCCAGCTGTGTAGACACTGCTAGTGTATTACTGCCCTCCTCAGGTCAAAGTTTGAACTAAATTGTCAGATACAATATGTCAGTGCAAGTATAACAATTAGTTCAAACTTTGACCTGTGGAGGGCAGTAATACACTAGCAGTGTCTACACTGCTGGATTTCTAATAGAGAAGAAGAAGAGAGCTAGTTCAAGATGAGCATTTATGGCTAAAATGTATAAAATTTTATTTATTTTTTTTAGAAAATGAGCGATGGTTTCTCTAGATAAGACCCTTATTCCTCATCTGGGGACGCATTGAAGCTCCAATGAAACTATAATTGTGAGTAAATTATCAGGAATATTTAATTTGAAAGTGAACTAATCCTTTAAAAACATTATATAACACTTAATTTTAGCATTTACTCTCGCTTTCGAGTGCCATGGGCAAAGCATGCTGGGAAATAAAAAAAAACCCATCCCAGTTTCAGTTAAATTTAAGTTAATCTAAATGATCTAAATGATAATCTAAATGAAAAGAAATTAGTTCATACAACTCAAACAATGAAACAGTTCAGTTTATCTGAAATATGTCAGTGCAGTGAACTCAAAATAAAGTTCTTAATACTACTAATTTGTTTAAGTTTGTCCTACTCAAACCAATTAAAGGTTCTCTAAGTGATCCTGGGTGGAGTAACTTCCTGTTGACGTTCTTAGTGTTGTCAAACAAAACAGAGGCTAGCTAGACCCTCCCTCCATCCTCCTCCTCCTCCCCCTCCCATCCGTGCTTCCTGAAACAGTCATGAACGCGCATTTAAAATCATTCTTGTCGGTTATTGGCTGGAGCATGTTTATTATGATTCGTGGTCCAGGCTGCACCAGTTTGTTTTTGTTGCCATTTTTGGAGCTTTTGGCGACTACAGAGACCACGTTTTTTTACAGTGTATTCAGGGGACAGGCAACTAGCGGATAGTGAGTTGATGTGTGTATGTGACAAAAAAAAGTTTTGGCCTAAAAACACGTGACATCGCTTAGAGGACCTTTAAGTATTTTGAGTTTTAGGGTTTATAGTGTATAAGCAAAAGCATTTTTTTCTTCCATTTTATCTCATTGCTGTTGTATGGCAGAAACAATTTAGATATTAAATAGGTCTATTTTATGATTTTCTTTCCTATGGTCATTTTGTGTTGTTCTTTGTGGTGGCTGTGTTTATATGTGCTCAGGTCCTGTGAGTTTCCCTCATAGGAGGTGTAAGCTATAATTAGCATGACAGACATGTATCCTGCTTGTGTTCAAATTATTTGTTTATAATAAGCATATAATCTTTGCAAATAATAGTATGCACTTTGTGTGCTTGAGATCATTCAGTTTACAGAGATTAATTTTTGTTATGTAATGGTAATCATTTAGAACTAAAGCAAGCAATTAGGTGACAAATAGCATGTCAAATGAATAATAACACTTATGTCAAGTCACCTTTGTTTATATTTCACTTTTTATACAAATTGCTTCACAGTAATAAACTGGAAAATAACAGAATCAATTATGCAAACTTCATCAAATGTGAGAAAAGTTATTCTGCTGTAGCAGCTCTAAAAACAATTGTGTTATTATTCAGCTCAAGTCAGTTCAGTTCAGATCCAGGCTGGATCAAAAGTCAGATTTGTGGATTGATATTATTCACACATTTTGCATCTAGCTCCTTCTGCATAAAGATCGGGATTCAACAGCATTAGGTGGAATCATATGTCATTTGATCTAAATCACCTATAATGAGCACTAGATGCCATATAAATTAATTTAGACTAGATTTGCACATTTTCTGAAGAATCAATAAGCCTTGAGTCGTTTCACTTGAGAATGGCATCTCAGGGGCCATTTATGAGCACTATTTAACATTTTAAAAGTTAAACATTTAAAATACTTCTACACAATCGTCTCCGTACTCACAGCATCACAGACATTAATATTTTAATGATTTATAAAAGATGAATCACTGTCTGTACATCTTGGATTTTGGTATGGAGATAAAGGTTATGATTATAATTTTTTGGTAGTATTACACCACATCGTGTGTGGATATTAGCACCGTTTGTTGTTTTCTTGTGGTATGAGAGCGCTTGGACCCGGAAGTGCTTAAAGGAACACTCCACTTTTTTTGAAAATAGGCTCATTTTCCAACTCCCCTAGAGTTAAACAGTTGAGATTTACCGTTTTCGAATCCATTCAGCCGATCTCCGGTTCTGGCGGTACCACTTTTAGCATAGCTTAGCATAGTTAATTGAATCTGATTAGACCGTTAGCATCGCGCTTAAAAATGACCAAAGAGTTTTGATATTTTTCCTATTTAAAACTTGACTCTTCTGTAGTTAAATCGTGTACTAAGACCGACGGAAAATAAAAAGTTGTGATTTTCTAGGCTGATATGGCTAGGAACTATACTGTCATTCCGGCGTAATAATCAAGGAACTTTGCTGCCGTATCATGGCTGCAGCAGTGCAATGATATTACGCAGCACCCGTGAGCCCCTGCTTGCACAGGGAACGTGCCTTGCAACCATGGAGACGTTTGTGAGAGACGCTGCGTAATATCATTGCGCCTGCTGCAGCCATGGAACGGCAGCAAAGTTCCTTGATTATTACGCCTGAATGAGAGTATAGTTCCTAGCCATATCAGCCTAGAAAATCACAACTTTTTATTTTCCGTCGGTCTTAGTGCACGATTTAACTACAGAAGAGTCAAGTTGTAAATAGGAAAAATATCAAAACTCTTTGGTGATTTTTAAGTGCGATGCTAACGGTCTAATCAGATTCAATGAACTATGCTAAGCTATGCTAAAAGTGGTACCGCCAGAACCGGAGATCGGCTGAATGGATTCGAAAACGGTAAAACTCAACTGTTTAACTCTAGGGGAGTTGGAAAATGAACCTATTTTCAAAAAAAGTGGAGTGTTCCTTTAACAACTTAACAGACTTAACAACCGCATATTCTGGTCACTATGCTCAGGTCCACAAATCATGAGCAATAGTAACAGTGATGCTTGATTTAGCAAACACCAGACAACAGAAGGCTAATGTGAATACTATCCAAGAGTGTCAGAAAACAAACTTATCACCTTTTCACCCTTTGTGATATAAACAAGTGGTGTTGACAGGGTGTGCAGACTGGACATGTTATGGCTGATCAGCACTTAAAGGGTGTGATAGAAGTGTGTGAGTGTGAGAGGCGTTTAGCAGAGGTGTCACTGAGACTGTTCACTGTCATTATTTAGCTATGAAAATGGCAGTAAAAAAAGGTGTAATTTATTTCTGGCTTTGACCTTCTGAGGAACCACAGCAGGTCTTTCACTCGGTCTCGTCTGTGGATTCCTGCCATTCCTGTGTATCATTTATGTTTATGAGAGAACATTCTTTGGCTCTCTATGTGACGATATTCTGGCCGCTCTGCTATCCCTTGAGAGTATATGTAAAACTTGCCTTGTCATTTTGGCCTAATAAAAGAATTTCCTCATTAACACTTACTGTAAAAGCATGTGTTAATGCTAATGGTTTCCTGTGTATGAGTGCTCTACCCTTAAAAAAGCACATCCTGTGTCTTAGAAATTTGTTTTGGTTGGAAACTGCTATTAGCTGCTTAGCTGTTAAATGCATAATTGCTTGCTATGCTTTGTTTTTTGTATGTTTTAAATACTATATATTTTTATTGAATATCTTTTGAAATACATGAAATATATGAATATTATTCACACTAACTGTTGTTTATATTGTGAATTAGTATGTGTTTCTGCAGTTTCCACAGAGAGTATGAATCTACATTTGGAAAGAGGTTTTTCAAGCATAAATTTTGTTCTTTGCATGCACGTAGCATTGCTATTGGAACATTAGATTGTTGTATCAAATTTTGTTTATTGCATATAGCATTGCTAATTGGAACATTCTAGTTTGTTGTATTGCATTTCTTTTTTGTGGTGGTTGTAGTAAGCACACAATGAATAGTGATATCCAAAAGAACAGTCCATAATTACAAATCTCTGGAGACACAGAAAATATACAGACAACCATGCAGAACACAGCCAGGACAAAGGCCCTTGGAGGAGTCGAAGGAAGGAGGTGCCATGGTGGAGACTTGGCTGGAAGACCCAGGGGGATGACAAACTGAGATGGAGCCAATGGAAATGGAGGCCCAGGCGGAGCAGAAGAGCCAATGAGAACATGCGAGACTGATGGATCAGGAGACCGAAATGGAACTGCAGTGATTAGTGTCCGAGGTGGAGCCAGGTAGCCAAAGGACTGAGGTGGAGCAAGAGGGGTGGAGGGATGAAGTACAGCTGAAGGCCTGGAAGTCCATGGCTCAGGCAGAGTGACATCTGAGCAAAGTGCAGCTGGAGGGATGATGGTCCCAGGTGGAGCCGAGGGAGGAAGGAGCCAAAGTGGAGCCGACTGGTCGACGAGCCGAGGAGGAGTGACAGTCTAGAGGATTCTAGAAGATTCTTTTGTCAAGACAGAGCTGGAGACCTGAAGACCCGAGGCAGATCCACGCAGCAGAGTGGAGTCAGAGGAGGAGCCGAGGGACTGAAGGGAACCAGCGGAGGCAGGGCCGAGGAACTAGCTATTTTAGAAAGAGGAGGTGGGAGAGGAAGGCTGGTTGGGACCACTGGAGCTGGGCAGGACCAGAAGAGACACAGGAGACTTGGAGCTGGGCGGGACCAGCTTGGCTCAGTCACTCTTTCTGGCGCTGACATTGCGGCAGGCTCGGGCTCTGTGTCTGCAGTTGGCTCTAGCATAGGCTCCTTGCAGGGTGTGGGAGATGGCTGGCTATATTGACAGATACAGTAACAAATGCATTGCTCATGGTTAGTTCATGTTAATTAATACATTAACTAATGTTAATAAGTTAACCTTATTGTAAAGTGTCACCTGTTTATTGATAATATAGTTTAACGAGTGAATAAATAGGGTGTGATTACATAGGGCAAGGTACCTGAGATGAAGGTGGAGTTTGGGGAGGTGGAGGGATGCTGGAACAGCTGAGACTGAAGAGAGGCAAGCAGCTGCTTATATACTCTGGCTGTTGATTGGAAGATTAGATGGGCTCGCTCCTCCCTAAATTACGTTTAGGAACTTCACTTCAAAGTTGTGCAGCATTAGCTATAAACTAGAAATAATACAATTCATTATCTATTTCATTAATAATTCCTTCATTTCTGATCATTCACATTGTGCATTTTCTTATACAGATCTACATTGAGCACGCACTGCAGTATAGGTACTGTGAATACACCTGCACCAGTGTTGGCATTGGCACCCAAGCCGATTGTTGAGCCTGAACCCTGTCTGCACTTTCAATATACCAGGTATGTTGAAAACTTATTTATATACACAAATTGTTTATAGACTTTAGTATTTTTTTCCTCTTTCACTCCCTGAGGTTTGTTCAGAGTTTCAAGGGATAACTTGTGTGCACCTCAAAAGAACAAAACGTCATTCATGACCTCTTTTAACAAACATAGCAACTTCATCATCATAATGAATTGAGCACAGAGTAAAGACCTTGCAGATGAGATGAAAACTATCCCAGACTATTCTGATAAGCAGTTTTGATTCCTATACTGATGAATTCCTTGGAATTAGTGGTTAAGTGGTTAATGTTACACTTTTGTGACAGTCATTGTGTTTTCTTGAGTAGTAAGGTTTTGTGGAATTTTCATTTCTGACCCTCTTCCCATCCTTAATACATTTTCAGTGATGTTCATTTATGATTTGTAATTAATCATGCTGAAAAATCATGAAAATTATTCATTTTTTCCTACAGACATCAGACATCCTATCACACAGATATAGGCCTCTATTACCCTTATAGCTTAGGGAGTGTGACGCAATATTCAAGACTTGTCTGGTAGGGTTTTTTTTTTTTTTTTACTTTTGTTTCTTTCATATTTTCATTGATAAAGTTTGTGATAATGATATGGCAAGTCAATGCTTTATAAGTCCATGTGACTACAAACCAGTGTACCCATTAGAAAAAACATCACAAATAAGATCTCCGTGATATACATTTTTTCACCAATGAGGAAATGAGACAAATATGGCAAAAGTTTTATACTATATTTTCATATATGATCTATTTAATTTTTTTTAAGGAGTTATTTTCAGATAGAGTTAATACTTAAGTGAACTGAGATCTCTTCTGGGCTATGAAAGAGCAAACTCAGAGCAATAAAGCCATGGGTGCTGCAGTGCGCGAGTGTGAGTGTGTTTGTACTGTAAACTTGTCTCAGCACAGGCAAGTCTGTCTTTTCTCCTGTCTGTATATTCTCTCCCATCTCTCATTAGGGGCCAGTGGTCTGACCTCAGTGGCCTGTCTCTTGTGTTTAATGACAATATCTCTGGGCTCTTCCTCAGCAGCCAGCACAGATGCAGTGCTCAGCACTTCAGATGTTATCTGCTATCCTTTCCATTTCTCACTCTCCCTCTCTTATTCTCAACTTCAGCCTGTCATATCAGCAGCGCTGCTCTGAAGTGTATGAGTGTTTCTCTCTCTCTGCAGGAACTGTAACACCTCACAACATTGTAAAGATTTACAGAGCGCTAGTCTTACTGATATTCACACTACCTGTCTGTGCATATGCTGAGAAAGACAATGTGGAAAAAAATGAGTGAATGTAAAGTTCCATGTTGTGAATTTTGTGAGCAGTTACCAAAATGTTTTTAGCATCCTTATTGTTATGACCCCCTGCTCTTTCCTTTCTTTTCTTTCTTTCTTTTTTTTCCTTGCTGAGTATAGTTGCCAATTGGATGGGGGCGGAGCCTGATTATTCTCCAACACCTGCGGCTTCTGCCTATTTAAGAGCTGCTGGTGGCACTCCACTTGGGCCTACCTCAAAAAACCTGTTGTTGGTGGTTTTGCAGTTTGATTTCTCTTTGTTTTTGTACAGGATGGTGAGATCTGTTTGTTTAGTTGTATTAGAATAGCGGGAAAGCATAGGTAAGTAAGCTGACCCGGAAGATTCTTTTGTGTTTGTTATTTTTTTCTCGGGAGTGAGGAAAGTTTAACTCTGAGTTGTAGTTTAGATTAGTTAGCTCACCAGTCCTGATTTGAGTTTTGTATGTTTATTTGTTGCTTTGTGTTTTTCTTTGTTTTTTATAGTTTTGATACTTTTACTGCCAATAAATTTGATCTTTTTTGCCCTGGCCATTGCGAATTTTGTTTATAACTTCTTTTGAACTGCTTTTTATGTTGGTCCCTAATCTGGGTCGGAACACTTCTCTATGGTTGCTAGAGCATTGCTAAATGGTTGCTAACATATTCAGAATGTTTTTAGTGTGTTGCTAGGTGGTTGCTAGTATGTTCAGAGTGTTTTTTTGCCATGTTGCTATGCAGCGGCAAGGGTGTTGTGGGTGGTTGCCAGGGGGTTGCTATGCGTTTGCTAAAGTCTTTTTTAGCATTCTGCATTGCAGTTTCTAAAGCATTGCTAGGTGATTTGTTATTGTTAACATATTGAGTGTTTGAGGTTGTGTCCTCCGGAGGTCGCATTTGAAGGCTGCATATATCATCGAGGTGGTCTCATTTAAGAAAAGTAACCGTTAGATTGCAAAGTAAGAAAAAATAATACAGTATTTTACACCTCAGAAGGAATAACAGCCAATTTTATTACAGTTACTTGTCTTAAATAAGACATCCTTGATGATGTATGCAGCCTTCAAATGTGACCTCCAGAGGACGCACCTCTGAAAGGAGATGCAGCTAGTGTTTTTAGTGTGTTCTCATGCAGTGGAAAGTTTGATGTGGGGGGTTGTGAAGATTTTACTATGTCATTGCTAAAGTGTTAGTGTTTTAACACCCCAATCTACATTTTCTAAGTTTCTTGTGTGTTACTATGCAGTTGCTAACATATTCAGAGGGGTTTTTGCAGTGTTGCTAGGTTAAGAGTGTTGAAGGTGGTTGCCAGGGTGTTGCTATGCTGTTGCTAAAGTGTTCAAAGTGTTTTAAATGAACTGTTCTGCAGTTGTTATGGCATTGTCAGGTGGTTTCTAACAGGAGGTTCAGAGTGTTTTTTGCCATGTTGCTATGCAGTGGTGAGGGTGTTTTGGGTGGTTTCCTGGGGGTTGCTATGTGTATGTTAAAGTGTACAAGGTGGTGTTTTAACATTCAGGTTGTTTTCAGTGTTTTGATAAGTCAGATGCTTAGAGTGGTTTTTGATCTATGCAGTAGCAAGATTGTAATGGTGGTTGCCAGGATATTGCTATGTGGTTGACAACAAGTTCAGACTATTCTAACGTGTTGCTATGCATTTGTTCGGCTCTTCTGTGTGCTTGCTGAGGAGTTGCTAGGTTGTTCTGAGTGGCTGCTAGGTGGTTGCTAGTCAAAGGAGCTCCACTGAGTATGGTTACTGCCACAATTAAGTTACTTTACCGAGTACTGTGAGAGCAATTCAAAAGCATAAGGAGTCATCTGCTCTACTTTGATGTCATAAGCCGATCGGCCCGCGCACAAGCCTAAAGACTTCACTTGTTTCATTACTGGATGAATCAGAATTTTTGAACAAACCTCCTGAATGAATGATTCAATAACTCACTCACAAATACTTCACTTGTTTCATTACTGAATGATGATACTGTGTGTTTGAAAAGACTGTTTGTGAAGCTGTTTTAGACCTAAACATGATAACTGTTCTCTCTGGATCAACGTCAGAGTGAAAACAGATTTGAATGTGATTTTGTCAAAGGTTTAATAAACAGAGGCATATCGTTGTCATTTAAAAATATGATTGCGTGGGTGTTTGAATCGCGATCTTTTAACAATTAATCGTGCAGCTCTACTGTATTGTTACTGCCACAAATGTGAACTTATGTTACAGTAAGTATATGTACAAAAATACTTGTTTACAAGGAGTAATTAAATATATTTTATTTGTTTTAATCATAATAAACTAAAGGGGTAAAGATATATTCTCTGAAAACTCGCTGAAGTCATCTGACAATTTTACTACTCTGGTAAATTTATGTATCTAGTTATAGGAATGTTTCTTTCTATTTTCTTTTTCTTTTTTCTTTTTTTTCTTTTTTTTTTTATTTTTGCAGTGAAGAGGGCTAAAGCAGATTGTGTCAGAGAGGAAGAGGAGTGAAGGAGAGAGACAGGAACTGATGAGGTAACACAACTCAGTGTCAGCTCCAGATAGAATCATCACCAGGAGGTGTGAATTGAACCTTAGCCAGAGTGTCTGTCGATCACTGATACACCACCACACATACGCTGTGTTTCTCTCCTCACTTTATTTTCCTTCTCATCATCTCTCTCTCCACTATCTCTTTTTTCTCACAGGCCTACCCGTCTCCCTCTCTCGTACCGCCTTCCCTCTTGCATCTGTTGTGGTGCAGCAGGCCAGATGTTGTCCTTGTCAAACTCAATATCAGATTTCCGTAGTTTTCCGTTGCAACAGCTGAGCTAAGTGGGTTACTGCCCTTCCCCATTAGTCTGAGTCTTAAATGATTTGCCTATAATTCTCTCACCAAACATCTCACTTAATTTTCATGCTCAAATAATCCATAAGAGACATGGGAATAGGGAGATGAGTTTATCAAGCATTAGACACTGTGTCAAGCTCAGAGTTTCCTGGACAGTGGAGAGAAAATGTTGAGTTAGAGGATAAGAATAAGTGAGATAAGCAGGTGGAGACACTTCTATGTTGATTAGTGAGATTATTTGAATCTGCTTGTAGTGAACTTTGATTGGCATTAAAATGTAAGTATGTCAATTCCATTGTCAAAAAGAAGTGCACATAATTAATATTTTGTCACATTTTAAAGAATTATATTTAATAACCTTTTAAGAGGCACACTTATTTTGATGTGTTGACTAACATACTAAAGCACATGTAAAGTACTTGAATGTAATTTCAACTGTAGTGTGTTTGATTTGATATTATATGTAAAGTTAATATATTTTAAGGCAGAGGCTATTAAGTGCAAATAGCAATATGCTTTTATGCAGTGAAAATAGTATTTTCTTCGCACTAAGTTTAAAATGTTCTTTGCACCTCAGTGTATTGTAGTACATTATAAAAAAGTTTGCAATAACAATATACACAGTGTATATGATTATATTTATTAAAATCATAAATGGTTGCCACCTTAGAGACATAACTTGTTCCTATTCCTAAAACCCTCCTCTTAACCTACCCCTATTTCTACCCGTTAAACACTTCTTTTTTTTTTTTCTTTTTTTACAACTATTCTATTGAATACCCGTTAGGCACTTTATTTCCACTTTTCAAATATTTTCTTCATTTATATTTAAAATAAATGATACTCTGAACTGAGTTATAGGAAGTATGAGTTCAGAAAAAGGTGGATTCGAACACATCAACACACCTTACTCTCCACGTCTGCTGCTTTCAGATGGGTTTCTTTTGTAATTTTGCTTTGCTCAACCAGACATTGGTGGGCAGAGTTAGTGTAAATAGCCCACGCCAACAATGCGGGCTATTTGCACTTGGTGTAAATATAGACAATCTGATATAAGCTTCAATTTTAACCACTAATATTATAGTAATGTACCAAATGAGAGGGTTCCCCGTATAGTTTGCAGCATTATTTGGGGGTTCCTTAAGAAAATCAAACTATCAGTATTGATATCATTCTGAATAATCAGCTTTTGGTATCGGCTGAGAAAAAAAAAGCACTCTAAAGTTTAGCTAATTGCATTTAATATAAATTTACATTGTAGTATCTTTTAATTTAATTGCAATTAAGTCCACAAAGACATTACATTCAGTCTGCACTTAAGTATACTCTTGTAAAGTATATTATTTAGGTATTAAGTACAATTTTTAAAAGTATGTTAAAGTGTACTTCTTTTTCACAAGGCAAAGCATTTGTCAGCCCTGCTCTGACAATTTTATTGGTAAAATAGTTTAGCAACATAAAAGATACATGACATTTTTCACTAAGGTAATACAAGCGCTGTTCTTGAAGCAGATAAACTTGCTTTTTCACTATTAGTAGAGACACTGCTGCCGAACATTCTTCTAACTATAAGTAACTCAGCAACTATATCCCTGTTTAAACCTGACATTAAGAAGCATTTTTGACACTAAATACAGGTGTAAATGGGATATAAAACATTTTGAGCTTGTCCACTTTTGACCTTTGCCTACTTGTGATCCGATCAACCAAAACACATCTTAATACCAGGTGTAAACATGGCATGCATGTCAACTAGCAGTCATTTGAGTATAAGCAGACTGTCTGCTTAATATCTACTAACACTTTTTTTTGATGGCCCCCTAACAGACTCTAAGTAACTTTATAACTACATCAACTTATTCTACTTACCTGAGCCCAAACTTAGCAGTCAACTACACCCTACTAATACTGTAATGGAAGTTAGTTGACATGTAGTTGCAAAGTTACTTATATGTCTGAAGTGGACCATCAAAATAAAGCGTAACCAAATAAACAGCCCAAAACCGAGTACAGTACATATCGACACCTCCATCCGCTGTGATTATGGTGGCGTCATGAGCAGAGGGGTCAGACAGAAGTGAGACTGCTGGGCAGACAGCGGTGGGCCGGAGGGCAGCTATGTTTAGCTTCCAGACACACGGCAGGTCCTGAGGATAATGGAGGATATAGGCACACGTCTGAGAGCGTGTGTTAGTGGGATTACAGTCAATTCCCTCTGATGCTCATCTGGGAATTCAAATGAGTCTGGGAACATTGTGGGAGCACTGCATGCAGGTTATGATGGAGAAACCTCATCAGTTGCTAATATGGCACAACATGCTCACAGACAGGCATGAACGTAAGCATCCTTCTGTTTGCCGTGAGCATTTGACTGATGGGAATTCATTTGTTTATTTCTTTTTTTCTGGCACAGACACTTGAAAGAGGCACAGGATGAGAGATTGAGAGAGTAGCAGAGGGTAGAAGAGGATGAGGAAAAGAGTGTGAAAGGGAAAAATGAGAAGAATCCCATTTGAATGAAAATCATATTCAAATCCAGGGTGAAGAATGAGCTGCAAAAGCAAGCGGCCTTGAGGGTTTTGCATAATGGCTGCCAAAGCTAACGTTACAAAGCTGCTCTGCTGAAGTAAACAAATGCTGAAAGAGACTTAATACTGAAGTGGACATGTTGTTTGGTGTGTGTGTTTTTACAGACACCCACTCACTCTCTCACCTGTCTTACCTGTGTGAATGTGAAACCTGAAGCGTGCTTTTTATTTTGTATTCGTGCCTCACTCAATTAATGCATGTCTACCGTCGTTTCTCCATCATCGTCAGTAGAGGATAGGCACATGCCGTTCTAAATGTGGCGGTAATTAGCGCGTTTAAACAAGGCAAGTCAGTCGCACAAATAAAGCTAGCCGATTAAAGGCCCAGCCACATTAAAAGTGGATTATCTTGCGTATGTAAATATCCATTCTCATTTTCATCAAATTGTAAGGGATCCAAAGCCAGAGCTGCCATTAGGGAGCTCAGGTGTGTGTGTGTGTGTGTGTTTGTGTGTGTGTGTGTGTGTGTGGAGACAGGCTGGGGATAAAAGAGTGTTGAGATATTGTTTTGGCATGAGATTACTAGAAATCATTCTCACTTCTCAATAGAGCAAATGTTGATTGAAAGAATGAGTGCAGTCCAAATACTGATAACCCCAAATTCAATTATGTGAATGATGACATGATATAGACAAGTGTTGTTTTCAAATAAAATTAATTGGAATAATTTCACAAAACCTGTCAAGAGGTTTGTCCTGTCATGTTTTTGAAAAAGAAATAATATTTAGCATAATGCAAATTAACCATTTATATTTTCTTCATTGCCACGCAGGTTTTTAATGAGATTCATTATATATGAATATAAATGAAAATAATATTCACAGTTAAAGGGTTAGTTCACCCAAAAATGAAAATTCTGTCATTTATTACTCACGCTCATGCCGTTCTACACCCGTAAGACCTTTGTTAATCTTCAGAACACAAATTAAGATATTTTAGTTGAAATCCGATGGCTCAGTGAGGCCTCCATAGGGAGCAATGGACACTTCCTCTCTCAATCCATAAAAGTATTAAAAACATATTTAAATCGGTTCATGTGACGAGAATATTTTTGGTTTGCCAAAAATAAAAAAAAAAAAAAAAAAAAGACTTATTTAGTGATGACCGATTTCAAAACACTGCTTCAGGAAGCATCGGAGCATAAATGAATCAGTGTATCGAATCTGCTGTTCGGAGCGCCAAAGTCACATGATTTCAGCCGTTGGCAGTTTGACACGCGATCTGAATCATGATTCGATACTCTGCTTCATGAAGCATAGGAACGTTATGAATCAGTGTTTTGAAAGCGGCCATTACTATATAAGTCGTTATTTTTTTTATTTTTTTTGGCGCACCAAAAATATTCTCGTCGCTTTATAATATTAATATTGAGCCACTGTACTCATATGAACTGATTTTAAATATGTTTTTAGTACATTAATGGATCTTGAGAGAGGAAATGTCATTGCTCCCTATGAAGGCCTCACTGAGCCATCGGATTTCAACTAAAATATCTTATATAATATCTTTTGTGTTCCGAAGATTAACGAAGGTCTTACGGGTGTGGAACGGCATGAGGGTAAGTAATAAATGACAGAATTTTCATTTTTGGCTGAACTAACCCTTTAAAAATGGAAAGCAATTTATAGCAATTAATTAAAGTACACAGCTCAATTTTCTTTAATACAAAATATCATTTATTTATTTTTTATTTGTGTGTGTGTGTGTGTGTGTGTGTGTGTGTGTGTGTGTGTGTGTGTGTGTGTGTGTGTGTGTGTGTGTGTTTGTGACATATCAGGACACAAATGTGTATAATGACATGGGTATGACAAGGAGAGGGTGACTTATGAGGACATTACCCCATTTTTCAAAAGGCTTATAAATCATACAGAATGAGTTTTTAGTTTTTTTCTTTCTTTTTTTTTTTGAGAAAGTAAAAATGTGCAGTTTCCTATGATGGGTAGGTTTAGGTGTAGGGTTGGTGTAGGGTGATAGAAAATACGATTTGTACAGTATAAAAACCATTACGCCTATGGAATGTCCAAAAACAAGTGTGTGTGTGTTTTTATGAACTGTGGGGACTTTCCATAGGCTGCAATGCATTTTATACTGTACAAACCATACTTTCTATCCTCCTAACCCTAAATCTAACCATTACAGGAAACTGCACACCTTTATTTTCTCACAAAAACATCATTTAGTATTTTTATTAATTAATTTACATTGTGGGGACTGGTTTCTGGTCCCCACGATGTAGGTGATCTCAGGTTTATATTACATCGTGGGGACATTTGGTCCCCACAATGTAATATAAACACACACACACACACACACACACACACACACACACACACACACACACACACACACACACACACACACACACACACACACACACACACACACACACACAAACACAAACGTGTGTGTGTGTGTGTGTGTGCGCGCGTGAAATGTTCTTGGCAAGCTTCATGAGATTCATCCAGTTAACTAGACTAACCTTAACTTGAACCATACCCATAAAAGAAAATGTTTTGTGTGTATTCAAATATCCCACATCAAAATGTAAAGTGCCCTTCGTCAATGATGGCAAGCGTCATTGGATCAAATGGCCTATTAAATATGCACAATTACAAGATCTGAAAGCTACAGCCTAAGGGAAATGTTTTCTGTGAATAACAGCTATAATTTCAGTCTTCAGTCCTCACACAAATCTTTCATATGATTTCATAAAGGAAAACTCAATAAGTAAAAATATATTGAATCAATTTATGCTTTAAGGATTTTGTCACCAGAAATTTTAGTTTTATTTTGTACTACTAGGTTAAACACCCACACACAAAAACACAGTGTCAAATGTTCCAGACCAAAGGTGCAAGTTGTCTCTTGTCTTTTCTTATTTCCATTTTAGCTTCCTGTCACTGAATAATACCTGCAGTTGGCCCCAGAGGGACCCAGGATTCACTCCTCATTTGAGCAGCCACACAAAACACAAATACTCACCAGCACTCAATTAGAGCAAGTCTCTTCACAGCAAACCTGTAAAGCAACCAGAGATCTAGGAGAATATAGCAGTAGTGAAAACATGAACCATGGAGCACTTATATAATCCCTATATGAACCACCCCCTTGAGTGCAAATCATTGTTGCCCTGTTTCCTTGATATGAAATAGGCATTCATGTACGTTACATATATGCACACGTGGGTGGAGGGTGATTACTTCCTATATATAGAATATTATGTTATCGGAACCTTGTGAAATTACCAAGTGAGCAATCACTGACTCACACTCATGTCATTCCAAACTGTATTACTTTGAAGACAAAAGAAGATATTTTGAAAAAAGTCTCCTTTTATGAATACTATTAATTCAAACACACTACTTGGCTCACATACTGTTTTTTACCTACTATATAGTATGGAAGTAGCATAGTTGGGACGCAGGGTCAGTGATTTTTGTCTATACAATGAAAGTCAATGGGGTCTGGTCTTGTTTAGAAAAAACTGTTCTTCATAATACCTTTTCTGTTCCACAGAAGAAAGGAAGTCAAACAGGTTTGGAACAACAATAGGGTGAGTAAATGATGACAATTTTCATTTGAAATTTTTATTTGAAAAATTTAATGAACTATCCCTTTAAAGGGGTGGTTGATTATTATTTCAGTTTTTTTTGCTTTAGTCAGTGTGTAATGTTGCTGTTAAAGCATAAATAATACCTGAAAAGTTATAATGCTCAAAGTTCAATGCAAAAGGAGATATTTTCTTTTAAAGAATTCAGTCTTCAGTGTCACCTGATCCTTAAGAAATCATTGTAATATGCTGATTTGATGCTTAAGAAACATTTCTGATTATTATCAATGTTGAAAACAGTCAAATTTTTGTGAAAATGGCAATACACTGCCATTTAAAAGAGATAGATCGTTAGAGAGATAGATAGATAGATAGATAGATAGATAGATAGATAGATAGATAGATAGATAGATAGATAGATAGATAGATAGATAGATAGATAGATAGATAGATAGATAGATAGATAGATAGATAGATAGATAGATAGATAGATAGATAGATAGATAGATAGATAGA